>NC_044982.1:131150661-131250922 GCF_008728515.1 Papio anubis
AAAAAAAAAAAAAAAAAAAAAAAAAAAAAAGAATCTTGATGATATAATAATGTTGAGGAAATGCAGCTAGACACACAAGAATACACATTGTGAAATTTTCTTTATATAAAAGTCAAGAGAGGCAAAACGACTCTAGGTGATAGAAGTCAGGATATGATTACCTCCAGAAGGATGGGGTGTAATTGATGGGGAAGAAACCCAGGAAACCTGGGTGATGGGAGTGTTCTGCACCTTGATTGGGATGACAATTCCATGGATGCAAAGCTATGTTAAAAATTCAATGTACCGGCCGGGCGCGGTGGCTCAAGTCTGTAATCCCAGCACTTTGGGAGGCCAAGACGGGCGGATCACGAGGTCAGGAGATCGAGACCATCCTGGCAAACACGGTGAAACCTCGTCTCTACTAAAAATACAAAAAATTAGCCGGGCGTGGCGGCGGGCGCCTGTAGTCCCAGCTACTCGGGAGGCTGAAGCAGCAGAATGACGTGAACCCAGGAGGCAGAGCTTACAGTGAGCCAAGATGGCGCCACAGCACTCCAGCCTGGGCCACAGAGCGAGACTCTGTCTCAAAAAAAAAAAAAAATTCAATGTACTGTACCGATACGATTTGGGTAATTTACTTTATATAAGTTATACCCCAATAAAATAATATAAAAAGGATATTTGTTGAAGACTCATCTGTTTGCTAAGTTATACCCTAAGCCCCTGTGTTGAAGACCCTTTATATTGCTTTATAACAGCCAGTGAGATTCCACCTCACTCTCTGTGCATAGCCTGTATGCAGGTATACAAAAAAACAAGAATCGTGTTGATAATTTGGACTTCAGAGTTTTAGCAAAGAAATACTGGACTGACTTTAAGAACTATGTAGAGCTCCTCAAGTCTATGTATACGCAAGGAGTATGGTATAAAGATTCCCCAGTAGGAATTGCGTCTGTGTGTGTATGGCATTGCTCTATTTGAGGTCAGCGCAGCCGTCATGGGTTAGCTGAGTGCCGGGGGAATAACAAGTAGTAAAGATGGTAGGGTGATGCCTAAAATTATCCCCTATATGTACATTTCCCAAGTTAGACAGAAGCTCTAGACAAGTTTCCTATTACCTGCCTCCAGGTATCTTCCTCTTTCCTTCCCATGCAGAATTCCCCTGGGAGGGGAAAGGAAGCTGGACAAGCAGGAAATGAGTTCTACACAAGGTGGTGTAGGATTGAGGAACAAGTGTACAGCCGTACTCTCTTAAGAGCGGCTTACTTCCAGAGCACCAGGTGTGTCTGACATACAGTAGTTGTTTTATCAAACGTGAGAGGGCTCTCTCCCTAAAAAAAAACCTCTATGTCCCCACTCAAATTCAGCACAATCAATCAGACAGGCAGTTATTTAAAAACTAACTTGGCACTCACTGAGCTCTCTCCTGGCCCCTGCGCCACAGCTGGTCAGCGTCACCAGTCTCTAGTCCCATTCTGTTTCACACCTGAAGCTCCAGAGCCTGGGTCCACGCCTGTTCACACTTACCTTCCGCGTTTGCCGACAACAATGCTAGTCCTCTTATTCTTATTTTCCCCTTCTAAATCTCGCCATCTGTTTTTATCATCCTATTATAGTCTATGTTTTTTTAAATAAAATACCTTTAAACGTTTCTGGAAAAAAGGCTGTACGGTAAGGCCAAGCATGGTGGCTTATGCCTGTAATCCCAGCACTTTGGGATGCCAAGTTGAGTGGATTGCTTGAGCCCAGGAGTTCAAGACCAGCCTGAGCAACATGGTGAAACCCATACCCTACTAAAAACACAAAACTTATCTGCGTGTGGTGGCACACGCCTGTAGCTCCAGCTGCTTGGGAGGCTGAGGTGGGAGGATAGCTTGAGCTCAGGAGGCAGAGGTTGCAGTGAGCCAAGATCATACCACTGCACTCCAGCCTGGGTGACAGACAGAGACTCCGTCTCAATAAAAAAGGTTGGGTGCAAATGAACATTTAAAACATGGGGAGTACTCCTCACTACTCAGGAAATGTCCCACTTACTGCTATAAGCAAACATACAGACTGAAGAAACAGCAAGTTGTTTACCACATTCCATGCTAACTGCACTCCACAAAATACAAAATTTCTATTTACTTGGTTATTTCCTTGTGCACTCCCAGCTGCTCGAGACTTTAAGGTCTGGATTTTCTCAAAGACCAAGTTGACTTTCCTTTTAGTAGCATCGTCATTATCAGCACTCCTGAAAAAGGGACAGCAGAGAAAACAATGAGGGACACACCCATTGGTCTCAGAACAATTTACATGTCATGACACACACACACACAACAGGCACTTTAAGAAGATAAACTGCAGGAGCTGTGAATTCATTAAAGCCTCAGACAAAATCAGTGTGAGAGCAGGATGGATGGTGTCTTTTTTTCCCAAATAAATTACGTGTTACCACTCAATTTGGGACAGGGTTCCCAGGGACATAAGCACATCCTCAGTAAGCTTGGAGAAGACATCCAGTGAACATCTAGCAATCTGTTCTTTGATTCAAATGGCTCATGTCCATTCCAAAAGGAATTCTCCTTTTCTTTGAAGTGGGTTTGTGTGTATCTCTCTCACACACACAAACACACTGTACACTTAAATCTTACACTAAGAATGACCTACAATGATCTTAATTTGTGTAACCTATGTTTAAAAAAATAAAACCCCTAAGCCAAGATTGTCAACATGGCAGCCCTTTGTCTGGGCTTTCATAGCTAACACTGAGATACTAAGTTTTATTAACTTCTACCACACTCCCAGCAATTAGAAGAAAAAGATTTAAAATAAACTTCCTTCAACAGGCACCTCCCACTAAAGTCTGTCTTACCGATGTCTCAATAAATCATGTGCCAAAAAATACATACATAAAGGAATTTAATGAATTTTGGCCAGGTGCAGTGGCTCACGTCTGTAATCTCAGCACTTTGGGAGGCAGACGCAGGTGGATCACTCGAGGTTAGGCGTTAGAGATCAGCCTTGCCAACATGGCAAAACCCTGTCTCTACTAAAAATACAAAAATTAGCCAGACATGATGGCACACACCTATAATCCTAGCTACTCGGGTGGCTGAGGCAGGAGAATCTCTTGAACCTGGGAGGTGGAGATTGCAGTGAGCCAAGATCATGTCACTGCATTCCAGCCTGAATGACACAGTGAGACTCTGTCTCAAAAAATAAAAAAAATAATAATGAATTTTACAAGTCAAAATTTCTTCTACCTTAATCTTAACATGGTAAAGTCTTCCACAGGGAGATACTAATAACCAGTTCTTAGCTAGATCAATCTTTTGGGTTACTTTTTTTTTTTTTTTCCTTTTCAAAAGATCCCCTATCTTATATTTTGAGCCTTACTATTTTGTTAGCTCTAAAACTGACAAATAATTGTAAGGCACAATACAAAAATATACAGTATTTTGATACCAATGAGGATTTGCCATGCCAAGTGGCTGGTTTTCAGTCATGTAGGCTGTAAAGCTTTGTTTTTTTGGTTTTTTTTTTCCTTCTTCTTAATCATATCTGATGAGAGAACTGAAACAGAAACTTCAAATCCCTTGCTCGAGTTCCAGCACAGTTGGTATCTAAGTAAGGGCTGAAACCCTGATTATTCCAACTCAACCACCAAGATAAGCATGGAAAGCACTGCTTTTAAATGACTCACACATGCTTTAAAAATAATGGAAGCAGGGGCTCTTGGCCAATGTTAACTCTGGGGAGGGGAGGTGTTTGTATTTGTAACTTCTAAAGGACTAACATTGCGTGGAAGAACTCAAGGTGACGGCAGACTCCATTCAAACCTGAAGAGTAGACACTCTTCCTATCTTTGAATTTGCTTTTGAAATAGTAAAGGGTCATTTTTAAAATGTATTCATTTTAATTTTTAAAGTGTGGTGTACTTTCCTAAACACCCCTCCCAAAACCCCCACCCCATACCACACAAGACAAATGCCGTCATGAAAACCCCAGCCATTGAGTTTTAACCCTCCAACGGCTGGCACAGGGCAAAAAAGAAGGTAAACATTAAGCCCTCAGAAAAGGAAATTAAGAGTCCCACCAGAAACAACAATACTTTGCTCTTTCAGAGGGAAAATCACTAACCCTTCTTTGAGGTAATTGTAGAGAATCTGCTTAGCTGTCTCCTCATTGGTTTGCTGAGTGAGCTCTTGCTGGCCCTTTAAGAGATCCGGTGTGGCCTGGAACATAAAGCCTGTTGTTAGACCTTGAGGATGAAGTTCCCAGAGGCTTCCAAACACAAAATAATTCCTCCAGTGAGCATCCTCCTTAGAGCCAGTTACAACATTTACCAGCTTCATAATCTTGGGGAAGTTACTTAACTTCTCCTCGTCTCAATGTTCTCACCTGTAAATTGAGGTTAATAGATATTACCTGCACAGGGTTGGTGCAGTCCTGTAATATATAACAAATAGTGCTTAGCACTTAGCTACATTTTTTTTTACTATTTTATCAATATCATTATTTTTTATTGTTACTATCAAAACACTAAATGTACCACTCAGATTCTATCACTTGATAATTAACCTAAATGAAGATTAACCTAATTTTTCAGGCTAGAAATTAACCCAGTCACTCAATTTTATGAGGAAAATTAATATATCTACAGAAATCTAACCATTCAGCCTCTGTGTAGAAACAAATTCTGCATACTTTCAGATTTCATGCATGCACAAACAGAACAACTGAGCCTCTCTATAGCGTCTGCCAAGTTACTTTACAGAGAGATCTCAATGGGAATCCAGCTGAACTTCAAAGAACCCAGAAAACTATACAATTGGCAGTAGGACATCGTGAGTAGGACACAACTGGATAACGAAACAGATCAGCTGTGTGATTCCTGATACAAGATTGAGGATGTGTAATTCCTATGGCCTCATGCACCATGAGTACATCATTAGATTATTTAGCAAGAAGAGGAAATTAAAAAAAAAAAAAAAAACAGGAATTGCACTAGTGTTACCTGAGTATTCGAGGCCGAAGGAAATGTCTTCACAGAAATTTTCTTGGGGCCAGAATCAGGCGAAGTTGCTGCTGCCCGGTTCTGTAACATCAGCGTGGCAGTGGCTGTTTTCACCTCCTCCTCCTTTTTACTCTGTGCACCAAGGGAGGGCGCACGGATCACTGTACCTTCCTGAGTACCTTTGGTTTCCAGAACTTTCCCATCTATATTCTGCTGGGGAGGCCTGGAGTGGGCACATGGAGCCCCGTGCGCTGCTCCCTGCAGCTTTGCAAAGGTACGGCCCACGCTCTGTTTCCCACGGTGCTCCTGAGACAGTGGCCGCTGCGGGCACACCTGGGAAGGCCGGAGGAGGTGTTCGTTTGACTTGCCCAAGTTCCTACTGAATTCAGTCAGGTACTCGGAGTTCCCCTGGAGGCCAAAAGGAAAGGCGCTATCCACGCTTCTGGATCTTTTCCTGTCATCTGGATTAATTCTGTTTCGCTTCCCAGTCCTTCCTCTTCTCTGAAGCCCAGGTTTTTGATCAAATTTTTCAATTAACTGATCCACACCAGGAATTGATCCCGTATCAATATCCCGTCCAGTTCCTGGCAGGAAGGGGATATACCTTCTGTTTTCATGACGATTGACGTTGTCGGCATGGATGGCACAATCCTGATCATCCAGTAAAAACCTGTACAAAGAGTTGGCAGACGTGGGAGTTGTCGATGACGAGGAGGACCTCCGGGACCGAGCTCCATCCAGGACGGGTCCCGCTGAATCCTGTCGCCGGAAGGGAAGAACATCTGGCCTGGTTTTCTTGGTTTCGGGGTGGGCATGTGGGCTGTGGGCAGTCAGGGGTCTCCCGCTAGTGGAAGGGGCCTCCTCTCCCACCCTCTCCTTGGTGCAGCTCTGAACGTTGACACACACTGAGGTCTGCTTTTTAGGGTCCTCTATGACCACAGAGCTGCATAAACGAATAGCTGTCACACCAGATTTGGCCAGGTCTTCCAAGGAGGGACTGGTAGGCTGGGAATTGCTAGGTTTGGGAAAGCAAGTCCAAGGCTTCTTATTATTGATGCCTCCTTCTCTCAACGTTTTTAGCCAATTACTCTCAGGAGGCTGGTGATTTTGTAAGTTCAATTCATTCTTTTCAGGGTCATAGGGCTGCAAAAGCTCTGGATGCCTCTGAAAGTTCAGCACGTGAGATGGCTTCATGGACCCATCTTTGCGATCTAGAACTCCATTCTTGCCTTCATGGAGAGGGGGCTGTTTCAGGTTTCTTACTGGGCTAGGCTGGGCGTATGGGTTTTCTGGAAGCTGCAGTTCTTCACTGTTCTCCTTTAGCACAGAACCATTGCTGGAATGTAGAGGCAGGTTATTTACCACTGGAGGTGGAAAGGGTGGTCCATTTTCAGAAAACGATGTGCCTGCTAGGCACCGTTCTGTGTTATTCAGGACAATGTAGGGGTGACCATCAATTCCCTGGACCCGAATACTGACACCGTAAGAGCCTGCCTTGGAGTTCTGGGAACTCCTCGATTTTTGGGTATCATCACTTGCGAGTCTCAGATGGACCCCATATTCCTGCTGCACATGTTGATATTCACCGAAATACAGCTCCATGGTTCACTGTTCCAGCTACCAGGGAGAGATGGGGTAAAAAGAGGACATTAGGTTAGAATTACATCTGTTTAAATGAAGATTGAAATAATTAGGAAGGGGAAACTTCAAAGTTCAAAGAAAACAAGACATTTTAAACAGCAAAGACACCTCAGAACCAAGTGCTGAAGGGCAGCCCTCTGGTGACCAAGCAGGACTTTCTGGATGCCCTTCAGCCCACGTGGCCACTGAGTTTGTCAACACTGGGCTTGAACTCTGGCCTGAGGGCAGACAACCGGTGTAATGACCTGACACCTTTGGCATAACTTCGTTATTCTGACTTTGTTATTCTGTTTTGGGCTGTTCTGGTTGCCTTCTTCTTTTCTTTTCTTTTTTTCTTTTTTTTAAGTTTAGTTGGTTTCCTGAAGCTCTATGCTGTTTATTTTTAACCAATAGGATGTTCCAGTTACCAGCATTTGAGAGTTAGGTACTTTTCCATGAAAATAATTAAGAGCTAAGGAATTCTGATGCTCACCATTTTTCTTTGTTACTCTGTGGTTCATTTTCCTCTCAAACTACTTTCAGCCTTTTTTTATGCACAATCTTGCTTCAAAATCTTTAACACTACTATTTGAATGAGGAATCAGTTGTTTGTGAGACTGACAGTGAAATTAAATGATTATAAATCATTTTCAATCTTTTCTTCTTACCAAAAAAGTTCAATAGCACATTGATCTGGAAAATGTTATTTAAAAAATGAAGAACACTCAGGGCTCTGTATTTTGTGATGGGTCCTGATGCCAAGAATAGTTGCCATCGCCTTTCTGGTGTGTGGCCAACCTTGTCAGATGACTACAGACAGCTCACCAAGCAGGATGGCCACCCTGCCTCACACTCCGAGGTTCCCCACCAGAAATTCACTTGTAACACTGCAAAACCGCAACGGTAAAGGGACTCCAGGAAGAGCAGTAGCAACTGGTCACAAATAGCAGCTGTCTCTTTTTTTTCCCTCCACTTTTGAGACACTTTTTGAGTTTTCTTTCTATTCTAGAGTCAATCTACTAGCACATTTTCCAAGAAAATCATCTATTCCATCCAATTTTCAAATTTATTTGCAGAATTTGGGTAGGATAAATCATTTCATTTCTTTATTATCTAATGTTGTATTTTCTTTTTCTATTTCTTGATTACACTGGTGGAATATATCTGTGTATGTATTTTTAAAATTGTTTCCCTAAAGAACTAGCTCCTGGATTTATCAAGCTTTTCTTTAATTTTCAACTTGACTGAGTTCTAGTTTGATTTTTATTATTTCCTTCCACTTTCCTTTGTTTTATTTTGTTGTTCCATTTCTAAGTTCTTGACTTGCTTGACTTGTTTATTTTCATTCTTCAATCACATAAATGGTGATTTGTAACTAAGTCACTTAAAAATTATGTCAGCTCCTACTAACAGACTCCCACATAGCAGCTTAAGACAGGAATTTTTCCCCAGAGATAGGAAGTCCAGGGCTGAAAGAGACCAGGGATAAGAAGCACCCCTTCTATCTTTCCACTCATCTTCTTCAACATATATTAGACCCCTTATGATTACAAGATAGTTGATCCAGCATCACATAGGCCAAAGGCTTAGGCCAAGTGACTCAACTTTCTTTTTAAATAGCTTTCCTGGAATCCCCACCTACCAATAATCCTTTATATCTTATTAGTGAGAACTTAATCATATGGCCACCCCCAGCTGCAAGGGAGATTGGAAAATAGGGTGCTTTAGCTGGTCATCAACATCCAACAAAATCAATGTTCAGTTAGTAAAAAGAGAGAGGAGAATGGACTTTATAAAGGCAGCAAACAGTTTCTACCTCAGTAATGTTTCTATTGCTATTTTCTAGGTAGTTTCTGTTTGGGATTTTGATTTCTGCTTTGACCCAAGAATTGATTTTGAGAAAGTTTTTGCATATGTAGTATTTTGTTTCTGTGCTGTTTTCATTTGGAGGGTCTTTATTTGTAAATGTTGCTAATTTCTACCTGTATTGTGGTCAGAAAATGAAGTCTCTACCATTTCTTCCTTTTTAAATATATTGAGCTTCCCTTTGTGAGCAAATATATGGATAACATTTGTCAATGCTTCATGGGTGCTAGGTGTAGTCTCCATTTTAAGGGATAACATTCAAAATCTATCCATCTGTACAACCTTAATAATTACGTTGTTTGTCTCTAGCACATCTTTACTTGTTTTGCCTCTCTATTCTGTCTTGGGGCTTCCTGAATATATTCAGTTTCCTACAACTAGCATAGTGTTGTCAGTTTTGCTTGGTGATAATTCTTTTAAATCTAAAACATTTTAGATACCATTATTTACCATTTTAAAGATAGGAACAAATCAGAGAGGTACATTCATCTGTAATATTTATCTTATCTCACCAATTTCACATATTTCATTGTCAACTTTCATTTTCAGTTATATTAGTATTTTTAAATAATTTATTTTTTAATCAAAGTAAAACAATATAAGTGAAAAACCTACATTCTTCAGCTTCCCTTCCCTGATCCTGAACACATCACCCAGGAAAAAAAAAAAGAAAAAAAAAAAAAAACAGAAAAAACTGCAAATTTTAGCTATTTCTTCTAATACTTACCTCCCTTTTGCTAAATAATATTCCTGCCTGTGATTCCTTAACTTATTGATTCTACGTAGGATAGATGCTACACCATACATACAAGTCTCTCACTTGGCTAACCTACCAATAAAAAAATCAAGAGTCAACTATTTACATTACTATGACAATATAAATATTCACTAAAAAGTTATATACTATGGTCTTACCGAACTTTTCTTATAAAATTTTTACTTTTCTAGAGTTAATGATTGAATACTGTTTTACTTGTCTTTTCTATATACCTATCCTTAAATCTTTCCCTCAACTACATTACATCTGTTAGATGCTTATCAGTATTAATTTCCGGATGATCAAAATATCAGGTAATTTGGTCATTTGGTGACTTTTTTTTTACAGTCTTCCCTCCTCCTGCCCTATATTAGGGTCTCAGTGCTCTCTTCCTTTTGTGCTATATTATTTTCCGGGTTTCATGTCTTCCTCTTTGTTAGTTTCCCCAATTGGTCTGATACAATACACTTCCAGTAGTTTTCTAAGAAAAAGTTCAATGGAGAAAAATATTTGACTCCTTGTATTTTGAAAAATATCTATTCTATGCTTACTTTTCATTGGTGGTCTAGCTGGACATAGAAGCCAGGTTAGAAATAATTTCCATGCTATTTTTTAAAGCTTTGCAAACTTCATTATCTTTTAGGTTCCAAGGATGTTTTGAAGAATTCTGAAGCTATCATTGTACCCTTTCCTTTGTGTGTGACCTGTTTCTGTTCCTCTTAAAGCTTTTAGGACCTTTTCTTTATCACTGGTGTTCTGAAATTTCATAATGGCATACCCAGGTGGGGGTTTTATAAAATTGGGCAAAGTGGACACTTTCATAAAACATAAGCACATAATATATATATGCTTCCAATTTGGAAATTCATGTCTTTAGTTCTCTAAAATATTTTTGCAATCTTTCTGTGATAATGTTCAGATTACTATTTTATTTTGTTCTTGGTTTCTGCATCTACTATAATAGCAATGTTGAATTTTTTTAATCAGATTTTAATTTTTCATATTTCTTTTCTCTCCTGCTTTTTAACTCCATCTTTTTTGTTCTACTTTTGAGAGATACATCTTCAACAGGTTTTAAATTCCGGTATTTAATTTGTAATACTCAATAGCTCTTTCTTGTTCTCTAATTGTTCCTCTTTCATACATGTTATTATTATTTTGGATATGAAACAGTTTCTCTCTGCAAGGATAACTTTTTTCAAAAAACATGTTTTCTCTGCTTTCTGCAACAGCACCATCTTCTGCAAGGCTGCTCTTTTCCTGTTTTGACCCCTACCTTTCATATTGAAGACTTTGGTGATACACCTGATACACCGCGACTGCCTGATCCTATTTAAGAACGAAGGACCAAAGCAGATTGGTGGCTCTGCACATGTGGAGAGGACTTATTAGTTGATGAGTGTCAATTTTAACGTGAAAGAAAAAAGTATTCCACTGAAGAACCCACACATTTCAGTTATCTGGGGGCATTTTTTTCTGGACTTGTTCAATTTCTCAAGGAAAGAGTCTTCCACTTCATTGCTGGGGCTGCACACGCCTGGTTGCTGTCATTATGGACAGAGCAGAAGAGTGACCAAGCTCCCAGCTGTCATCAGTCTCTCTTTTAGTCACCTCCATCAACACCCCAACACCATTCCAGTTCCATTTCTCCAGAGAACAGACCTCTAGGCTGCTACTGGGGTCGGGAAGGGAGGCAGGGACAGGGTGCAGGGTCTAATTATGCTGGTTTTAATAACTCCCTATATTTGGCCTGTCTCTGTGGCCTACTATGGTAACAATGCCTTCCCACTTCTAAGCCTCTCTGCGGTTCTGCAGACAAAGCACCTCATTTCAGCATTTCAGTGAGCACTTCAGGTGGAGGGGTCTATCCCTCGGCCAGCCCGGGGACCACCCCTGAATCGTTGCAGGAGTTGCCACCAAAGCCTCCACTGCCATTTTTTGCCTTTTGCAGATTTTTTTCTCCCCTTACTATCATTTGAGTGGAATTTTGAAAAGGATAAGAACTTCTAAACTTATCTGGTTTGACAAGGCTACTAATATCATAAAACAACTCAATACTAAGGACAAGTACAGCAAGCCTGCCTTAGACTAATGAAGTGAGGCATGAGGGCTGACACCAAAATAACCAGGTATGTCTTAAGCCCTTTTTTCTGAGCAGCACTGGCATATTTTATTCTGCATCTCTAGAAGTCTTCATATTTGTTAGTTTCTAACAATCTTCTTTAAACAGAAGAAATTTTGTGTGTGTGGTATTTACTAAATGGGGTTATGTTATTTACCAATAAGTGTCATAGAAAAAGTCAGTTCTTAAGCTCACACTGACTTTTCAATGAAATATTTCCTCTTTTATTAGCAAAATTCTTGTGTAGGATTTATGGTCCTTTAGCTACTCCTACTATAGTCAACACTAATTACATTTCAATCTTTGAATAAAGCCACCTTGGCTTATTACAATCTTAGCTCCCTAACGGTAAATTAATCCACATATTTAAATTTCATGAAACATCCACAATTTACATTTCCTTGACAACAAACCTCAATCCAGTATTTTCATGGAACAACATTTCTCAGCTGGGCACTGGTGTCTTAAGCAAATGTGGATTTCCTTCCCAATCAAAGTGTAAACACTGAATTAATTAATGAATTTAGGGACAGCTGTTCTCCACTTGCAGGCACTGGGCCACGTTTACAATCCTAATGCACACCACAGACACGCTTGCGCCGTCGGGGACTAAGCCTAACCAAAGGCTTACATAATTTGGCAGTAAATGCTGATCAATTGCCAGGATGCAACATTGTGGCACTTGGCAAATAAAAGTGGTGTTTTGGAGTGGAAATAATACTTTATGAAAAGACTGCTAAATGATGATAATTGCTTTAGTTAGCGAGATCAATGAGTGTGTTTGTAAGAACAAAGGGCTTAGCTCCTGGAAGAACTATGAACATATGCCAGATAGAAACATTTCCTCTCTCTGGGCCATCACATGTTATCAGCTGAGCATGGAGATTAGTCACGTAATGCTGGTCCACACATCCCCACCCCACCACTCTAATTCACAGCGGCACCTCCAGGACCTGCATGCATATTCACCAGCCATTCCAGAGGCCCTGTGGCTACTGAGGAAATGCAGCCAGGCAATCTGAAATCTTCACCTTTATGCGGTGGCCGGCCCTTGCCTCCAAGGACAAGAGTCCCCATCAGCCAAGCCAGGCTGGCCCAAGCAATCGGCATAGTATCTAGCATGGGGCAGAGACTCTAGGTATGTTTGCTTCGAACAAGTAATTCTATTTTACCACACAAATCACTTAAAAGAGCATCTAACACAGTGGGTAGGGAGCTGATGAGTCTCAGTGCAGTCTTGAGCTTAATTCTAGGAAATAAGAATTGATCCACCAACCAAAAAGTAATTTCCCCTGAGTGGGATCCTGTGACTGCCTCATTTAGAGAGAAGATACTGCCAGTCTGATGATAAACACGAGTTAAAACCTCTAAACCCGGGGTGTCCAATCTTTTGGCTTCCCTGGGCCACACTGGAAGAAGAACAATTGTCTTGGGCCACACAAAAAATGCACTAACACTAATGACAGCTGATGAGGTTTAAAAATAAAATAAAATCACAAAAAAAAATCTCAAAATGTTTTAAGAATGTTTACGAATTTCCTTTGGGTGCATTCAAAGCCATCCTGGGCCACAGGCAGCCCACGGGCCGGGGCTTGGACAAGCTTGCTAAACAGTGGATGACACATTTACTCCTAAAGGATTTGTCTGTGGAACTAGTGGGAAGACAGAATTTTGTATGGGGATATTCAGATTAGAACCTCAACTAGATGAAATTGAAAGATCAGGGTATAGAAAGCCAAGATTGGCTAAACACGTATGAGTTCCAATGTATTCCCTAACATGACAGAAAGAGGCAGTCTTACCTAAACTGAGCTTTTACGTTTTCTCTCTACGTGTTTTGTAGTGCAAATGTAGGAAACTGACCAAACTCTTCAGATTTCAAAGGAAGTATCCTTGTATACAGTCAAACCTTCAGAACTCCCTGGGAAAACAATTTCAAAAATAAACTTGAGGTTTGGAAATGAAAGCAGAGTTGCTGTCTGTTTTACACAGTTCAGGATGCTTTGAATCTTTTTAAATGAACCTGACAACTACAGCTTTTCTATTTGGGGGAAAAAATAAACTTTTAATATTAAGTGCTACAACTACCCCCGAAACCCACCTTGTACAAAAATGAAGATGGCAAAAAAGAAAAGCCTGTAAAAAGGCTCCTTTTACTAGGGTTGGAGACCTAGGAGAATCAAACAGGAGTTTGAAAATCTGGAGTTGGCCGGGCGCACTGGCTCACGCCTGTAATGCCAGCACTTTGGGAGGCCGAGACCTTTGGGAGACCAGCCTGGCCAACATAGCAAAATCCCATCTCTACTAAAAATATAAAAAACTAGCCGGCCATGGTGGTGGGCACCTATAGTCCCAGCTACTTGGGAGGGTGAGGCAGGAAGAATCACTTGAACCCTGGGGGTGAAGCTTGCAGTGAGCCGAGATCATACCATGGCACTCCAGCCTGGGCAACAGAGTGAGACTCTATCTCAAAAAAAAGAAAATCTGGAGTCACTGGGATCAACTCATCTGATCCACGTGGCCTGGCCCTGGGAGCACGGACACCAAGTGGCTGTCCCCCAAGAAGCCCCCACTTCCCCCTGAAAGTCTACCCCCCTCATTTCCCTATGGATGGGTCCCACTTCTCTTGCCCACTTCTCTTCACTGATTAGCACATATATCACCACTTAATTTATGGTGTTCATATGTTACCAACTTTTATTATTTTTTAATTTTTATTACTTTAATAAATCCAGCAGTTCGTATTTTATATTCTTCATGGTTACTGAAAAAAATACAGAATTCATGTCCCCAAAAAAGTGTTAGATAAGTCATTCATCCTTTACACCTCTTGAGCCTTAAAATGATTTCTGAAAGTTTCTCCCACCAGTGCAGAGCTAAGCTACGGAAGTTTATGGTTCTGAAGACAAGTAATGGCACCTGACTCCAAGATGCAGAAGCAGGAAATATTTCTGACATGTGGCTCAAGTCCAGTATTGGCTCTGGACAAGTTCTTTAATTTCTCTGTTTTCCTGTCTCTAAAGTCAGACTGTCGGTGATGACTTCATAAAGTAATTAGGAAAATCACATATTGTATGCTAAATGAAATGACGGGGGTCAGCCGGGCAGTGGCTTATGCTGGTCACCCCAGCACTTTGGGAGGCTGAGGCAGGTGGAACACTTGAGCCCAAGAGTTTGAGACCAGCCTGGGCAACACAGGGAGACCGCATCTCTACGAAAAATATAAAAATTAGCTGAGTGTGGTGGTACACGCCCGTAGTCCCAGCTACTCGAGAGGCTGAGATACGAAGATCAGCTGAGCCCAGAGAGGTCAAGGCTGCGGGGAGCCGTGATCACGCCACTGCACTCCAGCCTGGGTGACAGACTGAGAGACCCTGTCTCAAAAAATAATAAGAACAGGAATCTGAGACAGAATTCAGTGTAGCATTTATGGACACAAGAAAGCTGGCTTTGTTCATAAAATGTTTTTAAACACTTATGAGGAAAAGACTGAAAACCCCACTAATTCACCAACCAGCATTAACCACCAATATCCTGAAATAATTTATTAACTAATTAAGAAGCCAGAGGGCTGAGAATCTAAAGTACAATGCTATGTCCATAGTGGAGATATAATAAATAAATGTTGGGTGAATAAATGAACATCTTCATACTGCCATATACATAGAAAACCTCTCAGAGATAATAGATCCACGCCGTTTGTGCTGTAGTTTCCTGTACGAAGCCTAGGTCCAAATTATATCAATAAAGGATTATTATCATTTTCTCTCTAAGCACAAATCTGGCTTCAGAATCCTCCTCAACGCTGCACCCTGCAGTCACTACCAATTGGTTGGTGCCATCCAAATGCACTTGCCATCCCTGACATATGGTACCTACTAAATCTACACTGAAACCAAAATGTCCAAGAAATAAATTTACCCCCCACCCCCGCCCAGTCAAATGGAGTCTTAGATTTCTCAGTGTTGTCACTGGTAATTGTGTAGTCAACTCAACACTGAAAAGCTACTCAAACTCAGGGCCTACCTTATGCTCAGGTTCACACGGTTGGCATCAATACCATTAGACCAGGCTACCAAGAGGAAGGGAATATTTTTGCAAGTACCCAACAAAAGAGGCTTCTGTTCTTACACTGTGCAGCCATACTGTTTGTTGTTGTTGTTGTTGTTGTTGTTGTTGTTGCTCACCTACTGGAGGCAGCTTCTGCCTCTTCCTTGGCATTCCAGCACAGACCAGCACCACACAGCTCAGCACAGCCACTCCAGCCGTGGCTTCTCTGGTAGATTAGTTTTGTCCCAGCAACCACATTTTAAGCTTTTTCTACTGATTCTGAGTCAGACACACACATCATCCCTCCACAAGGCCAGCCGCGGTGCTTTCTTTGTAGCCTCTTGTCTGATGAGATCCTCACAGCCCCTGTTTTCTCCACTTTAGGGATGTGAAACTCTGGCAGGTAATTTCCTCTGAGGCCTTACACCTGGGCCAGGGGCAGCACCAAGATTTAGACCCAGACTTTGTCTCTAAGACCCGCGCTCTTTCTTGAGCAGAGACCACATTTTTACTTTTCTGCCTCCCACAGTTTGTATTCAGTTATGCTGACATGGTCACTGGAGGACTGTGGACCACAGCATGTCACTACGTCCCGCGGCACCGGTGTGCCAGCAAGACAAGCTCTTATCTGTCAGAGCTCAGTGGAAGTGTCACTCCTCGGCCAGACCTTCCTCCTTGCCACATTTCTGGCATCCAGAACAGTGTTTCACATATAAATGAATGAATGAATGATCTAATAAATCATGCTCAATGCACACAGCTCTCTGAACTTTGTTTTAAAATGTGAACAATGTAAAAGAAAAAAAAAAAGTCAAGGTTTTCCATAACACATACCCATCCTTCAGGCATCTCCAGCCCGAATATTTAGAACTGTCTAAAACATGAGAACCAGATCCCCAGCCTCACGGGGGCTTTCCTTCCCACCTCCAGCCTCCACGTCACAAGGTAGGTATGTTCCAAAAGTAGAAATTAGGCCCTGGGGTTATCAAGCATCTCTTAAGGGAGGCATGGGGCGTGTGGAATTCCAGCAATGCTAGCTCTAACAAGCCTGGTTCCCGGAACATCCTTACAGACGTGTGCAAAGTGAATTCCAAAGCTCAGACTTCTCCCTTGGAATATGTTGTACTTTCAGCAAAGTATCTCTCTCTTCTCCGTCACTCAGAACAACAGATCCAATCAGGGAAAATTAGCCATCTTTGTCCTCATCAGTGAAAGGAGTGAGGGAATGTGCATCATGAGCAAATTTAGCGAAATGATTGCAAATCCAGAGCCACCGGGGAAGCGTCCATGCCATGCAGCCTTCCCAGCTCCCTGAGGGTCATCAATTCACAAACCAACCCAGTTTCATAAATGCATGAGCCAGTTGTTGCACGGGTCCCAAAGAGACTATGCTATAAATGACAGGCACCTGTATTTGTCCACAGAAACCTACTCCATATTGTATAGTGTGGCTATTAAAAACATGGAAGATAACACTGCGTAGGCACCCAAAATATTTAAAAATAAAATCAAAATAAACCACCTAAAATATTTTTAGAAACCTAGCAGCTTGCTACTTGTATAAATTCAGGTTCTCTGCTGTTGTTCAAGACAGCTATTACCTGCAAAGGTGATGACACCAGGGACCTCGTGCCCCAGTAAGATCGTCCTCTCCAGAATTCTCTCAGATGGGCAGCAGGGGAAGGGGGACTACCCAAATCCAGAAGTCACCCCAAACACGCTGTGCCTTGCTCTCACCAGCCCCTCAGGTACCTGAAGAATGGCCATTCGTTTAGAGATTGTGAGCAGTGCTGTGGCCCTTAGCTCCCTCTCTCCTTCCTAAAGCACCCTCACCCCATTCCAGCCTTCATCTTCTGCCCCAGGCTCCCTGGCATCACAGATCTATGTAGATGGGTCTGGTAGCCTCAAATTATATGTGGAAATGAACTGGGTAGAAACAAACACATACACTCAAAGGAAATGTGTGAAGGAGAAGGGCCGTTCATGTCTCCTTTCAAAGCATGAATGTGTCTCCTGGCCAACAGCTGTGTCTCATCCCTGTAATCCCAACACTTTGGGAGGCCGAGGCAGGCGGATCACTTTAACCCAGGAGTTCCAGATCAGCCTGGGCAACATGGCAAAACCTTGACTCTACAAAAAATACAAAAAAAACAGCCAAGCATGGAGACACGTGCCTGCAGTCCCAGCTATTCAGGAGGCTGAGGTGGGAGGATCACTTGAGCCTCAAAGGTTGAGGATGCAGTGAGCCATGATTGTACTATTATACTTCAGCCTGGGCAACAGAGAGAGAACCTGTCTTAAAAAAAAAAAAAAAAAAAAAAAAAAAGAATGTGGCCTGGTGTGGTGGCCCACGCCTGTAATCCCAGCATTTTGGAATGCCTAGGCAGGCAGATCACTTGAGGTCAGGAGTTGGAGACCAGCCTGTTCAACATGGTGAAACCCTGTCTCTACTAAAAATACAAAAATTAGCCAGCCATGATGGTGTGCACCTGTAATCCTAGCTACTCAGGAGGTTGAGGCAGGAGAATCCCTTGAACCTGGGAGGCAGAGGTTGCAGTGAGCCGAGATTGCACCACTGCACTCCAGCTTGAGCAACAGAGCGAGACCCTCTCCCAAAAAAAAAAAAAAAAAAGAATGTGTCTTCTTCTTCTTGGCCCCATTTCTTAAGTGCAGAATACCTTCCTCTCTGATCTCTAGGAGCCAGAGGAAAGGAGGAGGGCCTGGGGCACAAGTTAGAATTGGGGGGGTCCCTGCCTACATACCTTCCTAAGCCAGGCCCTAGAATTGGTGAGTAAAAGCATCTACTCCATTATTTTTATATTTAAATATTTTATGATATGTAGATGTCTCCAGCAAGGAAGTTTCACAATTTACATTTTTCAATAACCAGAAATTAGATCGGTAATCCAAAATTGAAGTTTTAATTATATAAACAAATAAAAGTATATTTTAGCCTTTTAGGGTTTGTCAATACAACTTTTGTATTCATATGAATGTGGAATTTTTTTATTTTTTTATTTTTTTGAGACAGACTCTTGCTCTGTCACCCAGGCTGGAGTGCAGCGGCACAGCCTCAGCTCATTGCAATCTCCATCTCCCAGGTTCAAGCACTTCTCCCACCTCAGCCTCCCAAGCAGCTGGGACTACAGGCATATGCCACCAGGCCTGGCTAATTTTTGTATTTTTAGTAGAGACGGTTTCACCATGTTGGCCAGACTGATCTCGAACTCCTGACCTCAAGTGATCTGCCCGCCTCGGCCTCCCAAAGTGCTGAGATTACAAGGCATGAGCCACTGCACCTGGCCTGAATGTAGATGTTTTAAAATGTCCCTCTTTTGAAAGCATGCTAAAACTTAATAGCCCACTCAGGGTCTTTTTACTTTTTATATTTTTATTTTTGAGACAGGGTACTGCTCCATCACCCAGGTGGGAATGCAGTGGTGAGATCATAGCTCACTGCAACCTCGAACTCCTGGGCTCAAGGGATCCTCCTGCCTCAGCCTCCCAAGTAGCTGGAACTATAGGCACGAGCCACCACGCCCAGCCTATTATTCTTATTTTGTTAAAAATAGCTTTTTACAAGCAGTTTTGGAATTTAAAACTTTTTCCTTTCCCCGTCCTCAGCCACACCTTCAGTCTTGCTTAGTTCCTATTTTAGTCTTTCACAAGCTTGTATAATGTACAGATGCCTTTAAAGAAAAAACAATTCTCAATGATTCTTAGTGTTTACTTAATGTTTCTCATCAAATGTACAAATATAAAACTATTATAGTTCTCATATTACCATCAATACCAAAACATCTGCACATTAAATACAAATGCAATTACAGTAGTCAATATAATTCGAATTCACAACATTAATATGCAGGGTGATAATTTTGCTGAAACTGCATCACCTTATATGGTGTGAACAGGGACTTCAATAGAGAAGGTCATGATTTCAT
Organism: Papio anubis; assembly: GCF_008728515.1. Lineage (NCBI taxonomy): Eukaryota > Metazoa > Chordata > Mammalia > Primates > Cercopithecidae > Papio > Papio anubis. The sequence continues at coordinate 131,170,002 of NC_044982.1, forward strand.
TGCACAGATGTTACCTACCTTGTACAATGAGATGCCTCAATTTTCTACCACCTTTTTTTAATTCGAACAACTATGAAACCTTCATTTCCCTAGTCTGCCATAAAACTGTTGGGTCTTCATGGGGTGTAAAGGCATCGTTTATGTGTTCTGTCCATCTTAGTTCTTTCCACTAGTTCATGATACTTACAATAATGTAACCTGATACCCAAACCATTAAAAACACAGACACTGGAATGGCGTGGTAGTATCAGTGGTCATCAGCTCATCTGGGACATGCTGATACTAATGCTTTATGTAATTACTAACAAGTTCTTACCAAGAGCTTATTACTATGCTAGGCATCCTTCTATAGCAGTTAAATGGGGAGACAAGGTCCTTTTTCCCACAGAACCCACACTCTGGTAGGCAGAGTGAGGATGAATAAGAAACTCACATAGCATGGTAAGAAAATGAACCGGGGTAGGTGACAGCGAGGCGATGGTGGTGGAGTGAAGGTCCATTCTAGATAGACAGTTAAGGAAGCCCTCGCCGGGAAGGGAACATTTGCTCTGAAAGAGAAGATGAGATCTAAGCCGTGTGAGTGCCAGGTAGAAAGAAAAGCAAGTTTAGAGCTCAGGAGGGAGAAACGTGCTAGGCAAATCGGAGAATCAGTGGGAAGGCAGACTTGGCCAGAGCCCGGTGGGAGATGTGGAGGGCATAGCAGCTAAGGGCAGAGGAGTGCGCAGGAGCCAAATCCACCGGGTGTTGCGGGCCTGAATACAACTCTGGGTTTTGACCCAAGTGGGGCAAGAAGTCACCAATAAGATTCGAGGTCTTATTTAAAGCCGGGGACTGGAGGAGCTCAGCTAGGAAGTCACGTAGATGGGGAAGCGAGGATGGAGCTCCAGCACTGAGCTGCGGTGGCTCTGCGGCCCCGCAGCAACAGCATCGCCTGGGAGCACGTGAGAAACGCAGAATCGTGGACTCCACCGCAGACCCACTGAATCATCACCTGCTTTTCCCACATTCAGAATGAGGATCTACGCTCTAGCACGCCAACAGTAAGAAGACGGGGAAAAGAGGAGAAGCAGACACAGACAACTGAGAAGGAGCGACCCGGGGTTGGGAGGAAATCTGGACAGCCTGGCATCCCAGAAGCCCAGAGAAGCTGGGGCTGCAAGAAGGAAGGAGGGGTCAAGCAAGCCAAAGGCTACCATTAAGCAGGCAAAGACTGGAGCATCACTGCACAAGGCGGGATGCAGATGGAAGGTGACCTTAGCAAGAACTTTGATGCCAGAGTGGAAGGCATGGAAGCTCGACCAGAATGGGCTAACAAAAGAATGGAGGAAAAACAACTCTTTCAAAGGATGTTAATCATGCAGAAATTAACATTTTAAAAAAGGCTGTCTTAGAAAACAGATGCCCACCCCACACTCTTCCCCTTTACCCCAGTATGAAATCTGCTATATTTGCTTCCTCTCTCCAGGGATGAGTCATGGGGGTTGGGGGTGCAAATGAAAAGATATAACCTGGTATTTATGCTCAAATATTTCAGAGCAGGACTGTTACCTAATTTTACGGACTATTACTTCTTTCCTTCCTCTGGCTGTTGCCTGTTGTCCTGAGTTGCAGCTGAGCCCCTGAGGGTGTGACAAGATCAGCGGAAGAGGTATGGTCTGTGTTTAACAAAAACCAGTTGCTGAAGCATGTGGAAATACCTCCTTATCCTGGGAATGCCAACAAAAACATTGATAAGAGAATCCAAACCAGATAAAAAGAGTCACTTCTTTTCCCTCTCCTCTATAGCCATACATGCCTACCTTCTACCCCCAAACTACTCCAGGTGGAGGGAACGTACATAGAATCACATTCTCAAGGCAAAAAGGCTTTTGGGGACCATCTAACACACCCCTGCCTTCCCTTAGATGAGTCACTTTCAAACTTCCTAGTTCCAAATTTGTAGGCCCAAACCTCTGCTCTGGGATCTATTTCCATGTCCATCACCACTGGGTCCCTAACACTGGGAGTTAGGATTTTAACCTCCAATATGAATTTTGTGAGGACACATTCAGCCCATAGCAAATGGATGGGAATAAAAGCAAGGGGATGGGAAAATAGTACAATAGCATCATCCAGCGGCATGAAGCCACCACACATTCAGTACATAGAAAATGAATTATTCACAAGCTTTTTCTAACTTAGTTCCCTAATGGCTGAGTCTTTATCTTCCTGCTTTTCTTATACCAGTAATGCAACAATAGCAACTCCAGTTTATTTTCTTCCACCTAAAGCCAATACTGACACTAGGTCCCTCACCTTCGCCTTACTATCTCACAACACACAACCTGGGAGCAATTTTTAGTTTGCAATAATAATAATAATAATGTAATTAACTCTTGAACACTCTTACTATGTACCAAGTACTCATCTAAGTACTTTTACATTAAACATTAACCTACTCTGCACTATGCTGTCCAAAGCCATCCTCCAGACATTAACTCAGTGTTGAACATTAACAAATGCACTTCCATTTGGGTGGTTAACTGATGACCACAGAGCAAACTGCAAAAAGAGAATAGTATTTAAATGTCTTCGTTTTCTCCTAGGGGCTCAGTTTATGAAGGTTCTTGTATTAAAAACCAAAGTGCAATTTATTTTCCTGGGTAGATCTCTCCCATGGGAGCCTTCTTTGAGTCATACCATTGGAAGTCATGGGGTGAAGCCCTGGACACATCTACCCTGTTCTCTGACTTCCTGAGGGTGGCAGGAAGCAGACATTCCTACCAGAACAGTGCCAGATTGTGAAATGAAACAGGCAATAAAAGAAAAAAAATCACTGCAAGGAAGGGAGAAAAAAACTGAAGAGGAAAAAGGAAGAAACATAAAAGGGAGACAATGAAAAATTACCCTCTGGCAGGGTTTAAGGGTTTTTTGTTTTTGTTTTTTAATCACTCATCTATAGATGATAGGGCCCCACATGGACTTCATTTGGTCACCTAGGCTGGTTACAGCTCCAGTGACTTCTCTGCTTGTAAAATGTGAGCAGACAGGTGTAGGCAGAAGACATGATGAATCAATCTAAAGAAGCCAAGAACGTTGAATAATGAAAGGGGAGACATTAAAACCCCACAATCAGCATCCCAGAGAAAAACCTGCCTCCAGAAAGCCTTTCAAAACTTAGGCCTCGGAACAATCACTCACATCCATATCCATGATCTCAGGCAGCACCCTGCTGCCGTCCTCGTCTACACAGGAGCACACGATGCCTGACAGCTCCATATACTGAAGAGCAGGGACGGGACCCAGATCCGAGGCCACTCAAGTCACCACTCTCTACTTCCTTCTCGGGGTGCTTCCTGCTGTAAAAGTGGGCTCTCCTGCTCTAAAGCAGGCTCAGAATATTTGGGGAAAGGGGCCATTTTTTCCTTCAGGTAGGTGATTACATTCTTTCCACTGAGAAACATTCTCCTGATCCTAATGCTTGTTTTAGCCAAAAGTGTCTTGCCAGACCCTTAACCGGGAGCTCTTACATCTCAATGCACCACCAAGAACATTACCTGGATGGATGTCCTAAGCCCAGGTGTGTTGGAGGAAAGAGGGGTCCTTTTGGTGTTTAAGGGTAGAAAGGGAATTAGGAAATTTGGTTTAAGAGCCTCTTGACAGCACAGGGATGCCTATACTCTTTCTATATATAATGGTGTATTAGTCAGCTTGGGCTGCTATGACAAAATATCACAGACCGAGTGGCTTAAACAACAGAAAGATATTTCTCACAGTTCTTGAGGTAAGAACTCCAAGACCAAGGTACCAGCCAATTCAGTTCCTGGTGAGGGCTCTCTTCTTGGCTTGCAGACAGCTGTCTTCTTGCTATGTTCTCACATGGCCTTTCCTTGGTGAGAGCACACAGATTCTCTCTCTCTCTCTTTCTCTTCTTATAAAGCCAATAATCTCATTATAAGGGCCTCATCTTCGTGACCTAATCTAACCCTCGACTATCTCCCAAAGATTCACCATCTTCAACTACCAAAGCACTGGGAGCATCTAACTCCCAAATGGCAACTGTGAGGATACATACTCAGCCCATAGCAAAATGGATGGAATAAAAGCAAGGGGATGGGGAAATAGTATACAATAGCATCATCCAGCTGCATGAAGCTACCTATACATTCAGTATATAGAAAAATGAATTGTTCATGTTTCTTTTTCTAACTTAGTTCCCTAATGGCTGAGTCTTTATCTTCCTGCCCATTTATCTCTTTTCAAGAGCGCCGATTCTTTAAAAAGAATGTGAACCGCATTAAAAATTATATGAAACAACTTCACTCAAGGGGGTGATAGAAAAATGTGCTGACCGAAATAACTCCAGAAATGAGTGGAATCTGTAAGACCAAAGGCAAAGGTACTATACGTAAGTATTTCACTATAGTTGATAAAGTTGTTTCCCATAGAGGAATGCATTAACGATTCCAAAACCACTATATGTGTATACTGGAATTGAACAATTAAGTAAATAGATGCCAGGTGGTGGGAACCTGCTTACTGCTGGAGAAGTTATAGACATGCAGGGGGAGGAGGTTAGAATGACCCATGTGGTAATTGATTCAAGTGGAGCCATCAGTATGAACTCATGTTTCATCTGATATGTAGATGGTTACATACAGGAATATGTATAAATATGTCTATATACACAGGCTAGTGTACACATCTATGTTTTCTTGCTCTCTCAGCTGAGAGCACCTAGAAGCAACAGTACTCCAGTATCAAGGAGTACTTAGCACTCAAATCTTAGTCTCTAATACCAATAAGTTCTGCAATAAAAGGAAGCAGGGTTCTTTGAATAAATGGCTTATTATTCTAAGACTAGGGCAGGAAATATACAAGATGAGCCTGGAGTATCCTACAGTGCCAGAAATTAAACAAGTACTTAAAAAAGGAACCAAAATTACCCACAATGATTAAGGTACACAGGAGTCAACTAAAAGATCTCCCAATGGCCCAAAAAATAAAGTAGTATTGGATAACTCAAAGTATAAAATAAATATCCATGAATCCACATTTATGACTAAATAAATACATAAATGGGGAAGAGCAGACAACTCGCCCATGCAGAATTCCAAATAATTTATTTAGATAACCTGTCCCAGAGGACAGGGAACATAACTCCTTACTTCTTATGTGTGGGCTGCACATAGTGACTTCCTCCCAGAAGCTACAGCATAGAAAGAGGGGGAAAAGAATAATTTCACAGTGGAGAAACCTGGCAGACACTAACTGAGCCAGGCACAAGCTTTATCAAGATCAATATCAGTAGTGATAAGTCATGTTGATATGTCCTTTGATGAGAAGGGCACTTTATCTCTGTGGTCTTCTTCCCAATGCCCCTAATCCCAGCCTAATCGTGAGAAAAATATCAAATTCCAATCCTAGCAAATACCCAACCAATACCCTTCAAAACCATCAAGGTCATCAAAAACAAGGAACGTCTCAAACCATCACAGTCAAGACATGACAACTAAATGTAGTATCCTGGATGGGATCAGGGAACAGAAAAAGGACATTAAATAAAACTAAGAAAATCAGGATAAAGTGTGGACTCTAGCTAATAATAACTTATCAAAAATGTTTCATTAATTATGGCAAACCAAATGTTTGAGATTGATAATAGGGGAAATTGGGTGTAGTTTCTGTACGATCTTTGCAATTTCCTTATCAATCTAAAGCTATTCTAAAATTAAAGGATTTTTTTTTTAAAGCAATGCCAAGAAAAGGGAGGCACCAGGCAGTGAAACCCACTGATGTACTCAGTGTGGTCACTCCAGTGCTGCACACCCAACTCCTGACTCACCCGCCACCTCTGGCATGTCGGGCGGCCAGCGCAGAGAAACTCACATCATTCAATAGGTCATTGGGCACACACGCTGGTCAGGTCTCAGAACACTGCTCTCAGATTATGCCTCTGCCAGGAAGAACAGGGCAAACATCTCCCTGGGCCAGTGAACACAGAGCATCACCTCACAGGTACATAAAGAGAAGTCCAGCAAGTCTCCAAGCTCAAGGGACTAGACAAGGTAGGGTGTGAATATGAGCTATGTGGTGATAATTTATGAGCTGTGGACAGTTTCCCACAAGCCAAAGAGTAGAACTAGAGGACTAAAATACCGCAAACTGCCATCTTATGGAAGGAAGAAGGAGCAAGCAGGGAGCTGGGCAACCATGGTAGACTGACCCTCCCCAGAAAACATGCTTCTCCAAGACAGACATGATAATTGGATGAAAAACAGAAGAACTGATGTTAGTCACAGAGCAGAATGGGAGAAACCAAATAGGAGAAAAAAAAGAGAAACAGAAAGGGATTGAGAGCAAGAAATGAGTACCAAAAAATGAGATATGAGATGGAGGCAATTATATAGAACAAGATATTTATTACACTTGTTTAGCCATAGGAAGCCACAGTGGCAGGAAACACGGACTAGGGTGTTATTGTGGCTGAAAATAAGGGGTAGCCAAGTTAAAACACTCTTAATAAGCACCACCTGAGAACCCAGCATCCCTGGCCCACAGGCAAGAAGGCTCCTCTCCTCCCCAGCAATGCCTCTTCCCAGCTTCTCCTCTCTTGTAAATGCTTCTTCCTTAACCAGCCACCTAGGTGTCTCTGATGGTGTCCCCAACATCTCAGACAACTTGGACTGCTGCTTCTACTACCAACCCCCAAAGGCTCAAGCCACCTCCGCCCCTGTTTGTATGTAAAGCCAGCGCTGTCAAAGCTCTGTACCACTTAGCTGAAGACAGTGTCTGCCACTCAGTGACAAAGAACCAATCCAGAAACCCACCCAATACCCAGGAAACACCTCCCTAGACCCTTTCCCATCACCTCTCCTTCACAGCAGCTGTATTTTCACATTTAGATGATTTTTGTTTTAATTAATATTTGTCTCCATCATCCATCTGTAAGATCCACGAGAACAGGGGCTATATTGGCTTTTGCTCACCTTTCCCCCCCCCCCCCCCCGTATATCTGGCATAATGCAATTGCTTATGAATTGAATGAATAAATGAATGAGAGAGACTCCTTTTCCCCAGCAATCTGGAATCCCCAGAAGGGGAAAAAAAAAAAAAAAAAAAAAAAAAGCAGCACTATTTCAATGCTGAGTGACTAACGTAGAGTTTGACGTTGGAGTCAGTTTACCCACAGAAATGGCAGTATAGGCTGGGTGCAGTGGCTAATGCCTATAATCCCAGCATTTTAGGAGGCCAAGGCAGGTGGATCACCTGAGGCCAGGAGTTCAAGACCAGCCTGGCCAACATGGCAAACCTCATCTCTACTAAAAATACAAAAGTGAGCCGGGTGTGGCGGCGCACGCCTGTAATCCCAGCTACTCAGGAGGCTGAGGCATGAGAATTGCTTGAACCCAGGAGATGGAGGCTGCAGTGAGCTGAGATCCCACCACTGCACTCCAGCCTAGGTAAGAATAAAAAAGAAGAAAGAAAAAAGAGAAGAGGAGAGGAGGGGAAGGGAGGGGAGGGGAGGGAGAAAGGGCAGTATAAACAATGATTAGGTATTTGGTGCTATTAAACAAACTAGGTATGTAATGGTGCAGTAATAAATAATACTGAGCATTCATTGTGCATTTACCAAGTGCTAAGTACTATGTTAAACACCTTATATGCACTATTCAGCAACCCTGCCAGGTAAGTATTAATTATCACCATTTTGCAGGTGAAGCAACCGAGGCTCAGTGGTTAAAGCAGATAGAAGTCATCAAGGCCTGTCTGAGTCCAAAGACCACTCTCTTCATGACACCAGAGTTCAGCTATACCACCGCTACTATTGTAGCTGAACTCTGGAATAGATGTTGGTTGGGGGCCTGGAACCTAACCACCATTTATGACACTGAATCCTCAGGAAGATGCATCCTAACTCCAAACAATCAATTAATTGCAAAATAAGCTTTTAGAACTCATCTGGTTTGTAGGTTGGGAACCACCTGCAGAGGATTATGAAGAGAAAGGAGGCTGAGGATGTGGTTTCCAGGTAACCAACCCTCCAGCATTGACTGAGCATCTGTGTGTGAATCCCAGCAGTAGAGACAAGCTCCCAGGACACTGTGATACCAAGTGCCTTCTGAGAGCAGCGTGCCAGTCTTGTAGGCTTTCCTGGAGCACAGAAGCAAGATGGCTGCAGGCAGCTGTAGGCCCAGACACCAAGAAGGCTATCTTAACAGCAGGGATAGAGGGGTCATGAGAGGATGCTGGCTTAAGTAGAAGGAAGAGCAGGATGCAAAGGTCTAGCCAGCGCTCTTAGAGGAAAATGAGAGTGTTCCTGATGACTTTGAAGAGGTGGTGAGTTGGGGTTCCAACAGCACTGGGAACAGAAACATCTTCTGCCTAAACAAGCAGTGGGAGCAAGTTACCATCCCGCAACTCCGAACAAAAAAAAAAAGAATGGTCGGTTTCCAACCCCACATGTAAAGAGCTTGGAAATTGTTACTCTCATCCTTACAATTGAAAAAGAAAAAAAGCTGAGCAAATCGAAGAGGGGGTGGCTGCTTCAAGGGGCTAACACAGGGACTAAAAGAGATCAGGAATGTGGAAGTACCTTTTCAATTGCAGTACACTCAAGAACTAGAAGGCATCAAATCCATATTTCTGTTTTTTCAATCTAATCTCTGATATGTGAGGACTACAGAGACAACAGTAGCTCAGTCTCAGAGAGCAGGTGCACTCACAACACAGAGGCTCCAGAGCAGGGATCCCACAGCCGGCGAAGGGACACTCAGGGAAGCAGCCACCATCACTAATCCCACTGGATGTTCACTGGGAGAAAATCAGGAGAGACTAACCTTGTTCCGTTTTCTGGCAGGGCTACTACAGAAGGAGCCCAAAGAACCGTGATCATGCAGCTGGATTTCTGAAAGGCATCATCAGCTTTCCCTTGCGGGCTTTGGTTCCACGGACATTTACCAAGAGCACGCTCTACACTGGGCCCGTGCCAGGCACTGAGAGAGACAAGAGTGATGGAGAATGCATGAAGGCAGGAAAAACCCCACCTCCAAATGGGGCTCAGAGATAGCTGGAGAACTCATTACTGCAAGAGGGTGGGTAGAATCTGGAAGGCTTTAAGGGAAGGAATCTTTTTGCAATTTAGTGGCTTAAAATGATACAAATAATCAAGGGGCAACAGGGCTGCATTCCTGATTTTAGGGAGACTCTGTCTCCTTGCCTCTTCCTGCTTCTAGAGGCCCCCTGCATTTCTCAGCTCTTGGTCCCTTCCTCCATCTTCAACGCCAGCAGCGTAGCATCTTCTCTGGCTTTGCTTCCGTTATCACATCTCCTTCTTGGATTCCAACTTTCCTGCCTCCCTCTCTCCCGTATAAGGACTCTTGTGATTATCCTAAATAATCCAGGATTATCTCCCCAGCTCAAGGTCCTTAAATTAAGCATATCCTTTTTGCTGTGCAAGATGGCATAGTCACGGATTCCAGGATTAGGATGTGGGCATCTTTGGAGATACACTGTTCTGCCTATCATGTAGATGGAAGAGTCAGCCTCCAGGAAAGAAAGAAAAAGGACTTAAACGTTCAGATGGAAGCTGGGATGAGATAAGGAGATGTATTTGTTTTCAGCTTTCCCAGTTCTAACTTCCCAAGGCTGCTGCCTCCTGCCATGGGTTCCATAAGACACCACTCATCTGCTCTGTCAAACGCCCCAGAAGATTCTTCACTGTGCCTTTACCCAAAACCACACAACCACTTAATGGTGGAATGGGATTTATGCCCATTCTCTCTCACCCCCAAAGCCTGTGTCCTTAACCACTAGAACTTCGGAAACATAGACAATGCAATATATGAGAGTTTAGGAATCAAACAGATGAGCAGGCTGGAATCATGGATCAAGTCTAACAAAAATGAGGTTTAATAAGGAGAATCTAAAGCCCCTAACCCTAACCTGGGCCTAAGAAACCAATCATTTGATTGTAGGGTGGATGAGACGTGAAAGCAAATCTTGGTTTTGGTGGGTTGTTTTTGTTGGTTTGTTGTTTGTTGTTGTTGTTGTTGTTTTGGTTTTAAAAAGGTGTGAGATGATTGGCAAACACCACGGTGACCTCTGGAAACAATATATCTAGTTTCAACAGGGCAGGGCAGTTAACCACACTGCAGACTCCCCTTGAGCCCAGAACAACTCCACGCAGCTGTCTCAGAAGCCTGTCTCTTCACCTAAGTACTGTTCCTCACCGCACTCACCTCTATGCTTATCTTTGGTACGATTATCTTGATTTTCTCTGTATACATAAAGGGATGACTGTTACTGAGTAAATATGAGATGCGATCGACTCTCAGATTTGCAAGAAACCTGCCCTTATTGCCGGGCTGACATTAGATTCCCTTTTCAAATCTGCCTGTGATGGACAGCCAGTCCCGTTTGCCTTCCTCAGAGCCTCCAAGGAACATGCAGGGAGCCCAAAGGATGAAGTGGCCACCAGCCCAGCAGCCTCCTTAGCAAAGGGAACCTGCTGGTGCTGCTGTCAGCTCCCTGCCCAGCTGACATAGGGAGCCCCCTCTGCTTGAGGCTGATCAGCAAGAGTGTGGTTTACAAAAAACAGCAGCCAGATTATATTACATCCAGATCACTTTAGTAAACCTTCTCTTCACATAGTGCCTTCAAGTCACTTGAGGTTTTTTTTAAGACTTTCCGTTTCTGTTAGAATATTACAAGTGACTTCATGAGATCCACAGCCCCAGGTACTAAAAGACAGCTCATGTGACTGCAAATGGGGTACTGGAGGCATCTCCTTGAAAAAGCCACAGAAAGTTCCCTGTAAAACTGATGCCAACACTCGGGGGTGAAAAGGCCAAGCAGGTGCCCTGTGGCGGCCAAGCAGGCCCGACGGTAGAGAACCCCCACAAAAATCTACCCAGCAATACGGTGGTCAAAAAGGTCACGAGGGATCAGAAAGTGTTTGATCTACTTTTTATCACTGAATGAGGGTATGGGAAGAAACCTAGTTAGCTATGCGTATCCTCTAAGTAAAATTTCTGTTAATTTTTTAAAAGAAAAGAGAGAAAAGAAAGAGTGGCCAGGAAAGAGTGGTTTCCACACTGAGGTGCTGGCCGGTGTACGTACGGTGGCTCATGCCTGTAATCCCAACACTTTGGGAGGCCGAGGCAGATGGATTGCCTGAGCCCAAGAGTTTCAGACTAGCCTGGGCAACCCCTGGGGGCAACCCCTGGGCAAAATCCCGTCTCTACAAAAAATACAAACATTAGCCAGGGATGGTGTTGCACACCTTGTAGTCTCATCTACTCAGGAGGCTGAGCTGGGAGGTTGGCTTGAGCTCAGGAGGTCATGGCTGCAGTGAGCCATGATTGACCATGCCACTGCACTCCAGCCCAGGCCACAGAGCAAGACACTGTCTCAAAAAAAAAAAAAAAAAAAAGAAAAAGAAAGAAAGAAAAAGAAAAAGAAGAAGGCCAGGTGTAGTGGCTCACGCCCTAATCCGAGCACTTTGGGAGGCCAAGGTAGGCAGATCACAGGGCCAGGAGTTCAAGACCAGCCTGGTCAACATGGTGAAATCCCATCTCTACGAAAACTACAAAAATTAGCTGGGGGTGGTGGCACACACCTGTAATCCCAGCTACTCATGAGGCTGCAGCAGGAGAATCGCTTGAACCTGCGGAGGCGGAGGTTGCAGTGAGCCGAGATCACACCACTGCACTCCACCCTGGGCGACAGAGTCAGGTTCCATCTCAAAAAGAAAAAGAAACTGAGATACTAAGAGATGCTGGGTACAGAAGGAGGGGAGCAGAGCTGGAAGCACGATCAACTCTCATCACACATGAATACCAGAATGGTTGTCATGTGAAAAGGAGATTAAACTTGCTCTGTGTGACTCCAAAGGTTAGAACAACGAACACAAAGTAGACGTGCCAGGGACACAAACTCCACTTCAATCGAAAGGGGGAAATTAGCTTTCTCACAGAGATGCGTCAAGATAAACCAGGCTGTTTCAGGAGACAATGAGTTCCCCATGAGTTGGAGGGAGGCAAACAGGGCCTGGCTATCCATTCACAGGCAGGTTTGAGAAAGGAGTCCCGCATCAGCCAGGTTCCTGGGAAATGTGAGAATCAAAGATGCCGTCTCCTATTTACTCAGTCAACAATCATCCCTTAACAGATACAGACAACATCAAGATAATCACACCAAAGAGGCCAGAGGGGAGCACAGTGAGGAACAGCATGTAAGAGAAAACAGGACGCAGAGCCACCACAGAACAAAGGATTTTCTCCAGATCTTATCCATGTTTTATCTGTACAGAAAAGGTCTTGAGGATAAAAGGTTCCCTGTGGAGTAAAGCTGCCTCCGTCTGCAGCTAGGATGAGGGTGGTTCGGGCCACCCACTAACATCCACAGCCTATGAAACTCCAGCCTGGACCAGAAATAAATGAGAATCTCAGGAGTGACTTTCAGGCACATCACCAACACCCATCTGATGCCAATACAAACTCTCCGAACTGTCATCAGCTGGTTGCCCTCTTGGCAGAGGAAGGAAGTCAACCCAAACCTGTCCCCAAAGGAAACCTGGGAATGTCACACAACAGGAGGCTCTGAACGTTAGCAGGGCTTTGAATGCTAGATAATCGACAGCCAACACAGAAAATATGAGCGCTGATGGAATTTTCCAAGAAGTATTTGATGCTCTTGTTTAAAATAAGTAACCTTCCAGGACCAGGAAAGGGGTGGAAGACAGCACCAAGGCTCTCAGCGAAGTTTTGTAAGATATTAAGAAGCTCTATACAGCAGCTGAGCCAAAGGCCAATGGAATTTTCCACGTCAAAAGAGAACGAAAAAAAAAAAAACTAGTGAGATCTGGGCCAGGTATGGTGGCTCACGCCTGTAATCCCAGCACTTTGGGAGGCCGAGGTGGGTGGATCACCTGAAGTCAAGAGTTCGAGACCAGCCTGGCCAAAATGGCGAAACCCCATCTCTACTAAAAATACAAAAAACTAGCCTGGTGTGGGGGCGGGCGCCTGTAATCCCAGATACTTGGGAGGCTGAAGCATGAGAATTGCTTGAACCCAGTAGGTGGACGTTGCAGTGAGCTGAGACTGCGCCATTGCACTCCAGCCTGGGTGACACAGCAAGGCAAAGAAGAAGAAGAAAGAAGAAGAAGAAGAAAGAAGAAAGAAGAAAGCAGAAAGCAGAAGCAGAAGAAGAAGCAGAAGCAGAAGCAGAAGCAGAAGCAGAAGCAGAAGCAGAAGAAGAAGAAGAAGAAGAAGAAGAAGAAGAAGAAGAAGAAGAAGTAAGAAAGAAGAAAGAAGAAGAGAGAAGAAAGAAGAAAGAAAGAAGAAGGAGGAGGAGAAGGAGAAGGAGAAGAGGAAGAAGAAGAAGAAGAAGGAGGAGGAGGAGGAGGAGGAGAAGGAGGGGGAGGAGGAGGGGAGGAGGGAGGGAGGAGGAGGAGAAGAAGAAGGAGGAGGAGGAGGAGGAAGAGGAGGAGGAGAAGAAGAAGGAGGAGGAGGAAGAGGAGGAGGAGAAGAAGAAGAAGGAGGAGAGGGGGAGGAGGAGGGGGGAGGAGGAGGGGGAGGAGGAGGGGGGAGGAGGAGGAGAAGAAGAAGAAGGAGGAGGAGGTGGAGGAGAAGAAGGAGGAGGAGGAGGCAGAGGAGGGGGAGGAGGAGGAGAAGAAGAAGAGGAGGAGGAGGAGGAGGAGAAGAAGAAGAATAAGAGGAGGAGGAGGAAGAAGAAGGAGAAGAAAACTAGTGGGATCTGGACAGTGCATGGCACAAATATCAGAAGAGCTAAACTGCAAGTTCCCTTAGGACAAGGACAACCAGATCTGGTTTTGACTCCCCAGAGAGAGCACGGCTGGTATACGAGAGAACGTCCAAGTGAACAAATATCAAGCCAGCAGTGAATCCAAGAAAGGTGGAACAGGAAGGTTCTAGATAGCTGTGATGATTCCGGAGAAAATAAGCTCATATTCTAAAAAGGAAAACTCTGAGACTGGCTCATGTCAGGGAAGTCTCTGTGTCTATGGATGGAGTCCAACATATGACACTCTTTAGTCATATTCGGCTATTAAGAAAACATGGCCGGCCGGGCGCGGTGGCTCAAGCCTGTAATCCCAGCACTTTGGGAGGCCGAGACGGGCTGATCATGAGGTCAGGAGATCGAGACCATCCTGGCTAACACGGTGAAACCCCGTCTCTACTAAAAAAATACAAAAAACTAGCCGGGCGAGGTGGCAGGCGCCTGTAGTCCCAGCTACTCGGGAGGCTGAGGCAGGAGAATGGCGTAAACCCAGGAGGCGGAGCTGGCAGTGAGCTGAGATCCGGCCACTGTACTCCAGCCTGGGCGACAGAGCAAGACTCCGTCTCAAAAAAAAAAAAAAAAAAAGAAAACATGGCCAATATCACCATCCAACATGGTATAAATGTAATAAATTTTAGTAAGATCCTTCAAAAGTTCTTTTTTAAAAAATGTGGTCTTTGTGGTACAGGAACAATTATGTTCTCTAAGCTGTTACAGATTATCTTCAGATTCTTGTATGAAAACACCAACACCACATATTTATCATCTTGTTTTCAAGCAAATCAGACTTTTCTCCGATTTGTCACTGAATCTGACAAGATACAAACGTGATGGACTTCAGTCTCTTATTAAGGATTGCATTTTATTTTTCAGCAAGAGAGAAAAGAAGCTAAAGCAACACAAATCCATCTTGATTAACAGAAGATTTGAAGGGCACTCCCTATAAGCCATAAGAGAATTAAGAGGTAGAAGTTCAGCATTTTGAAAAACCAGTGTAGTCGATAATATAGCCTCAGATATTGTAGACCGAATTTATTTGTTCTTTCTCTCAATTGTTGTTACTGGACCTCTTCATACTCACTCCTTCCTCCCCACTCCACACACGTACACATGTGGGGACCACACAGTCAGTCAAAATGCCTGCCTAGAGAGAGGTGGTGATGGGAAGGCTTCCAGAACACTCTACCATCTGCTGACATAGCCAGCGACATGGAGTAGAAGAGGGGAGAGAAGATGGCAATCAGTCCTAGGAATCAAGCCTCATTTAGATCAGAAGGCCAAGCGTAGGAAATAAAGCCCAACAGTGGTATAAACCATCCTCCATATCAACTAAGGAACTAGGGTTTACTGAGGAGCCATCATGAGTCAGGTACTGTTTTGTGCACTTTGCCTAGGTTCACATTTAATCTTCTTAATGACATGTAAAATGAGAAAACTGAAGGACAAGGACTTTAAGTAATTTGATTGTGAAGCTGACAGCTGACAGACCTGGGATCCTGACGAAGTCTGTCTCACTCCACAGTCCTCTCTTGCCTCCTTTCCTAGACCAGGCTACCTCCAGCCTGGTCCTCACGCTGCAAATGATCCCCTCAACTAAGACAGGATTCCACTTCCTCGAAGTGGTGAGTTCTCACTAGTCAGGACCCCAAACCATCTCGGTTGAAGTACCTTCTGGGCTAACGGCTTATGCCTTTAATCTTCCAGAATGGAAGGACAGTTGCCATCTGTCAGGCTCGGAAAGGGCGAGGTCCTCACACTAGGCATCAGATGAAGACGCTCTGCAGAGAAACTCCTGTTCATTATTCCCTTCCCGCTTGACTTTTCAAACCAAGCAGCAGTTTCATTGGACTTAATTCTCTACTTTTTGCTTGTAAGAACTCCTCTCTGGTTAGACTCAACTTAGAACTTCTACTCTTGTTTTAGCAGCTTCCAAATGTCTAAAAGTCCTAACAGTCCCAGGCCCACTTGACTCTTCCTAAGAGCTCCTGACTTACATGGTACATGGAGAATCACAGTCAACTCCATGCCCTCTGAGGACCTGCAAGCATCCTACCTTCTCCCTCTGCCTTTCACACCACATCAGTTAGTGAATGCTTCCTGTTGATCCTGCCTCCTGAAACCTCTCAGCCATACTTCTCCACCCCACACCACAGCCCTAATTACAGCGATATGCATATCTCAACTGGATTACACCCTTGGCTTTCTAAGTTGACCCTCAGCCTTCAGGCTTGTTTTCCTCTGACCCATTCTCCCCATGGCCACTGTGATCTTTTCAAATTTGTACTTCAGCCTAAAAAGTACTCAGTGGTTTCTTTCTTCTTTTGCTTTCTGGATAAAAACACAAGCTCCTCAGCATGGAATTCAAGACCAGGCCCCAGACGTCTCCAGCCCATGTGCCTCCCCTGTGCATGCTCTGCGCCTACTCACACGTCTCCAAATGCACGGAGCCCCTCTGCTTCCTGAGCTTGCCAGCCCACTTTCCTCAGGCCTTACCTTGCTGACTCTCCCCTGGACTAGATTTCAGACCTTTTGTTCCCTCAGCGCACACACACACACACACACACCCCTAGTGCTGGCCTCAGCCCAACCAAACACCAAGATTGTCCCTTAACTTATCAACTTGCACAGGGCAGATGGCGAGCTCCTGGAAGGCTGAATGCACCCTTAATCTCCGCGATGGTTAGTTCCTAATGTCCTCAATGAATGCACACATGCCTGAGGGCAGGAAGTCAAAAGGTTGTGTGTGTGTGTGTGTGTGTGTGTGTGTGTGTGTGAGAGAGAGAGAGAGAGAGAGAGTGTCTCACTGTTTCGCCCAGGCTGGAGTGCAGTGGCACCATCTTGGCTCACTGCAACCTCCACCTCCCAAGTTCAAGCAATTCTCCTGCCTCAGCGTCCCAAGTAGCTGGGATTACAGGCACGCACCACCACACCCAGCTAATTTTTTTGTATTTTTAGTAGAGACAAGGTTTCACCATGTTGGCCAGGCTGGTCATTAACTCCTGACCTCAAGTGATCCATCCACCTGCCTCAGCTTCCCAAAGTGCTGGGATTACAGGCATGAGCCACTGGGTCTGGCCTAAAGGCAATTTCAAGAGCATACCTCTTTATAAAGAGGGTGTCTATGAACCCCTGCACTGATTGATGGAAAAAAAAAAACAAAAAAAACACTAATGAACTGGGTGCATGTGCAAGCCTGTAGTCCCAGCTACTCGGGAGGCCAAGGTGGGAAGACTGCTTGAGGCCAGGAGTTTAAGACCAGCCTGGGCAACACAGGGAGACCTCATCTCTAAAAAAAACTAAACTAAAATTAAATTAAATTATGTTATCCCAGAAAAGTGCACTAATATCCAGAGGTTTGGCTCTGGGGAAACTGTCCAAACTTTGCTTTGGGGCTTAAAAGTCACATTCTTGAATAATTGATTCTTCGATTCCAAAAGGCTTACCTGGGCAGTGCACATTTGTGGAAAGATTCATCTCTGAGTGAGGCATTCAAGATAAGGATGTCTATCAAAGGAAGTGACTTTTGTGTATGAATGTGTGTGTTCATCATCCTTGAGGTCTGGAGCCCCTGAGAAACCTAACTCTGTTTTCCTGTTACCCAAATAAACACAACGGTGTGCTCTGCTTTCAGCTGTTTATGGGAAATGGCTTCGTGGGATAGACGATTTTCTTCCTAAGCATCCTACTTTCTGCAAGATTTCAGCAGGACACAGATATTTAGTCAGGTCACTTAACTCCTAACTTACACTGCACCCTCTCACCTCCACATATTTTGCAATTACCAAAGAGAGTAATTTTTTCTGCTGGGCATGGCTGAGGTCAGGAGTTTGAGACCAGCCTGGCCAACATGGTGAAACCTCGTCTCTACTAAAAATACAAAGATTAGCTGGGCGTGGTGTGGGCACCTGTAATCCCAGCTACTGAGGAGGTGGAGGCAGGAGAATCACTTGAACCCAAAAGGTGGAGGTTGCAGCAAGCCAAGATCATGCCACCACACTCCAGCCTGGGCAACATGAGTGAAACTCTATCTCAAAAAAAAAAAAAAATTTTAGAGTAATTTTTTCTAATACTTTCAGATATGGAACAAATTGTCAAGCCCCACCACCCTGCCTTTTTTCTGAGACAGGGTCTCACTGTGTCGCCCAGGCCGAAGTAGTATGGTGGCACAATCACAGTTCACTGCAGCCTTCATTTCCCAAGGTCAAGTGACCCTCCTGCCTCAGCCTCCCCAGTAGCTGGGACTACAAGCATGCATCCCGCACCTGGCTATTTTTATTTTTTTGTTGTCGTTGAGACGGGGTGTCACTATGTTGCCCAGGCTGGTCTCAAACTCCTGGTCTCAAGCAGTCCTCTCCTCTCATCCTCTCAAACTGCAGGAATTACAAGCATGAGCCACTGTGCCTGGCAAAACCTAGTTTTTCACAATTATTTCTTTAAACATTTTTTTGAGTAAGAATAGAAGTAATTCACAAAACAAGACAGATGAGGAGTCTTTTTTCTCATCATATTTACTAAAAACAAAGAAAGGAGGCCAGGCACAATGGCTCATGCCTGTAATCCCGGTACTCTGGGAGGCTGAGGCAGGCAGATCACAAGGTCAGGAGATCGAGACCATCCTGGCTAACACGGTGAAACCGCATCTCTACTAAAAATACAAAAAAAATTAGCCAGGCATGGTGGCGGGCGCCTGTAGTCCCAGCTACTGGGGAGGCTGAGGCAGGAGAATGGCGTGAACCCGGGAGGTGGAGCTTGCAGTGAGCCGAGATCGTGCCATTGCACTCCAGCCTGGGCAACAGAGCAAGACTCCGTCTAAAAAAAAAAAAAAAAGAAAGGAAAAGGTGTCCAAACATCAGGTTGCTGTAAGTTATAGCAAGTCAGCCAAGACCTCTTGTAAACGCTAAAACTTAGCTCTGACCGCCTTAACGGAAGGTCTTGAAATTCTTCGTGTATACAGAAAGCCATTCAGGAAGCCCACCTCCTAACAGCAGGGGCTAGTGACAGGACGTCTGTCTGCAATAATCAGATGATTCAACAGTTACCAATTCTACCCCCATCAGAGGGAAAACTCATGCCAGAAGAACAGATGGCCCAACCTTCCAAGTGACCTGTGAATAGATCAGGAATAAGACAATAGTCATAAATTTAAGTTAGCTTACTTAACTTAAACTGATTGTACAGGTCAACTAGTACAGTAAACACTAGTATTTGGTAAGCACTCAGTATTTTGATAAATACATTCAGGAAAAAACTTTTTTATTTCAGATTGCATTCAGAGCCCAGCACTAGTGATCACTGGCAATTAATTCAGTACACTCGCTAAAAATTTTTTGGATTTGTACAGTACTTACATAAGTTTGATTACCATGCTCTCATGTGTTTGCCATTTTTAAACACAGTTTTGAGATGAGGACCCTCTAGGCCATGCCGGCGTCTGGTTTCCTGAGACACTCACTCCAGGCTTTCATTCCCATCTCAGAACCCAGTCACTACCACTTACCCTACTCTTTCTTCCATGTTACCATGCCACTGCCACTTCGCAGGATTGCAGAATAAATTCCACAGAAAGTTCTAGGCCACTTCACTAGGCTCCTAGCTGAGCCACTCACCTCCACCCTTCTCAGAACCCTTAATTGGCTTCTACCTCCCATCAGAAGAAAACTGTTACGCCGGCCTGCAAAGTCCAGCATGCTTTGCCCTCCTTCTCTTAGAACCCCCATCCTCATTCCCTCCTCTAGCTATTCTGGCTTCCTTGCTGTTGCCAGAACACACAGAGCAGCCTCCTGCCCTTAGGCCTCATGCCTTAGGGCCTTCAGCATCCCTGTCCCATCTTCCCCGTGCCCTTCCCCCAGGCAGCCGTGCTCTGGAGGCTCCTTCAGGTCTCAGCCTCGTGTTGCTTATCAGAGAAATCCTCCTGGACCATCTCGTAGAAAAGGCCTTGCCAACAGGTAGGATTCTCTCCGCCCCATCCGCACCTTCCAGCTCATCTGGCCACACTCTTCCTCTTAGCGCTCATCACCCACTGATGGGCCTCGCCTGTGTGTTTAGTGGGATTTTCTCTGCCTCTGCTTTGCTTTGTGCTGTATCCTTAGGGTGGAAGTAGGGCCTGGCCCACAGGGGGCACTTGGTATTAAGTGAATAAAAAGCATTCATTTGTATTAAACATAAGTTGTAGGCCCACTAGGTTAAAAAAAAAAAAAAAGAAAGAAATAAATAAAAGGTCCACACCTTCTACGAGTGTTCCTGTCTTCTTAGAGCCCTGGGGAAAGGCTCAGCGTCTGGGCTGAGGGAGGAGGACATTAGAAGGCACAGAAAGAGCCCTATGAATGAACCTTCTCAGGGTCCGCAGCCCCTCTCTGCTCCCCACTCACCAAGCTCACCACACAGCACTGAAAGGTAGGAAAGAGCTGGAGATTGCAAATGACAGATCAAAGAATGTCACAGAAATTCAGAAATCTAGACAGTATCATAGCAGAAAGATTTGAAAAGAGAAAATCTGGCCGGGCACAGTGGCTCATGCCTGTAATCTCAGCTCTTTGGGAGGCTGAGGCGCGTGAATCACGAGGTCAGGAGATCAAAACCATCCTGGCTAACATGGTGAAACCCCATCTGTACTAAAAATACAAAAAATTAGCCGGGCGTGGTGGTGGGCGCCTGTAGTCCCAGCTACTTGGGAGGTTGAGTCAGGAGAATGGCATGAACTGGGAGACAGACCTTGCAGTGAACCAAGATCGCGCCACTGCACTCCAGCCTGGGCAACAGAGGGGTGCCTCTCTACCTCTCTAGACACGGCCATTAAAACCCATTTTTTTTCTTTGAGACTCTGTCTCAAAGAAAAAAAGAAAGAAAGAAAAAAAAATCTTACCTGAAGGCCGGAAAACGCAAAGGTCACACACAGCTCCCAAACTGGAAGCAGCACCTAAGGGTAGCCCAAAGTCAACGGCAGAGTGATGGGAGGAATGAGACACCCGATTCGGAGTGTGAGACAGAAAGCAGCCCCCATCCAGAGTAGGGAAACAATGATGCTGATGTCATCATCGACAGTGGAGGCAATGGGGTGGGTGAAGTGAAAAAGGCAGCCATCATCTTAATGCCTAATGTGTACACAGCACTTTACAGTTTAGAAAGCACCAATACAGGCTCACTTCAGCAGCACATACACTAAAATTAAAACAGCAGAGATTAGCATGTCCGTTGCACAAAGATGACATGCAAATTCATGAAGCATCTCATATTTCAAGAAAAGAAACGAAAAAAAAGCACCAATACAAATGTGGCTTTGTTAATTCACATAGAAAGACAGTATGGTGTGCAATGATTAGCATTCCCATTTTACACGCAAGGAAATCAAGGAAATCAAGGCTCAGAAAGGTCAAGTGATTTCTTACCCAAGATTACACAGCAAGCAAGTAGCAGAGTTGGAGCTTCAGGGGTCTTACAGCTCCAAGGACTCCCAGCCCTTTTAATCTCCCAATTCCACACGAACTTGATTACCAAGTCCCCTCTCAACATGATTAATAGGAATTTACCCACATTAGGCTAATGACTGTTCAAAAGCAGGCTGCCCCTCTTGAGATCCTCCAAAGATTTACTCCACAACCTCTTTACTTGGAAGAAATTCGGTGTTCTCTGAGCCTTCTTAGGGTGCGCAAAAGCTGAACTCACCAAAGGGAAGTCAAACCTAAGCCTTTTATAAAGGTTGCCTCAGGGCTCTCTGGGAACCCACAGTCAAGTAGCTGCAGAATAACTAAACAAAGCTGCTAGTGAAAGTATTTCTGTGTGAAGATGCACCCTTTGCAAAAATGTTCACTACAAGGACCCATATTTTTCAATAAGCACCTTCAACATGTCATCACCATAGTTTTTCATAGAAACTTGGTTTCAGAAAACCCGTGACAGGTTCATTGAATTTATTAGAACTGCATTCTTCACTTGAAAATATCTTACATGCTATAAAACATTTTAAAAACCCCGAACATTCATAAATCCATGACGATGTTGTTCTGCTTTTTTCACCAGCAGGTAGATGTAAATTGAAAGAGAAGGAAGGCCGGGCGCGGTGGCTCAAGCCTGTAATCCCAGCACTTTGGGAGGCCGAGACGGGCGGATCACGAGGTCAGGAGATCGAGACCATCCTGGCTAACACGGTGAAACCCCATCTCTATTAAGAAATACAAAAAACTAGCCGGGCGAGGTGGCGGGCGCCTGTAGTCCCAGCTACTCGGGAGGCTGAGGCCGGAGAATGGCGTGAACCCGGGAGGCGGAGCTTGCAGTGAGCTGAGATCCGGCCACTGCAGTCCAGCCTGGGTGACAGAGCGAGACTCCGTCTCAAAAAAAAAAAAAAAAAAAAAAAGAAAGAGAAGGGGAATTTGCCCTGGTGTTTCAAGAGGTCCAAAGCTGGGCCCTTCCAAGCTCAGGAGGGAGAAGCAAGTGAGAGAAATAAGCTACTCTCCTGGAAATACTGCCAGGCTTCCAGGTCCCTGGCTTCTGGGCTTGGTTAATAAGAACAAGCACACAGGCAGCCTTGAGAAAGGGCTGAGAAGGCAAAGACAGTTCCAGCAGTCACAATCAACACCTTGAATTGCACTGGAAGTAGATGGAAAGTCAAGTCTGACACCCAGCACTAGCCCAGGGTACTCCCTGGGCAGCAAACTCTTGGCTCTGGGCATCAGCTGGTGCTATGGGAGGGCCCTTTCCTCTGTGGAAGGCTTGGAGGGGGTCAGAGGAGGTAACCGGGCTCTGGGGCTGTGCATCTGTCCTCTAAAAGGCAGGGGCAACCCCCAGATCCAGGGAAGCAGCCAGCCCTGGGACAGAGCAGGGGTGCCTCTCTAGACATGGCCATGAAAACCCACCGGACACTCCCCCGGGATGTTTCTTTCCTTCTGCACAATGTCACCTCCATCTATTTAGATTGAGTATTTTCCAGCCTGCCTCGAGCCAGCCAGATGTTGCCTTTCAAAGAGTACGTATTTTTCTAATTATTTCCAGGAAAAGCAAAGAGTCTTCAGCCACTGAGGTCTGCCATGGAATTTACTTTTCCCCACAAAGGGCTGCGGGTCAGCCTCTGCCCATTGCTCTCAGTGGGCACACAGGAGGGCAGACTCCAAATCCCTGCAGTCAATGAATCCTGTTTTGAAATAAACTCCTTGGCATCAGTAAAGAGTTAATTCGCCTCCCAGGTTTTGCATTCTGTTTTCTGGGTTTGGGAGGTGGTTTTTAACCTCCTATTTCTTTGCATGGAACTTTACTGTTGTTGGGGGCGGGGAAAGCATTTTAAACACACCTCCATGCTTGCAAAAACAGTATCATTTTCTTAGCAGCAGAGTCTTGGCCCAAATGCTTCCAGGAAACCAGCACGTTGTCCTGGGCCCCAAAGAGGGGCGTTTCAACCTGGCTGACAAAGCTTAGCATGAGTCAGGGGCAGGCTGGTCTGGCCAAGACCACCATGGAGGTTGCCACTGAGCAGACAGACCCCTTCGTCAATAGCTGGCAATCAAGGCTCCTTGAAAGACTTCCCTGACATCAAGTCCTGGCAAGCACTGTGGAAAGTACAGCCTCCAAACGATAGCAAAGGATTCGATGGTGGCCTTTTCTGACATCATTTGAACCACCACCTCCAATTTCTCTAGAAGATTCAGAAAAGTGCCCACCCCTTATATTTTCATTTGAAATAATGCATGTATGCAGTTAGAATCTCCGATGTCTTCTGCCTGCTGTCTTGTCAAAATGATTCAAGCCGGTAGCCCTAAACCCCTGCACTGAGGGCTGGGAAATACCTTCCTGGGGGTGAGATGGCAAAAAACAAAAGGTCCCCACGAGTAACTTAATCTAAGGCAGAAAAGGGCAGAGGTCAGAGCAGTTGAAGCCTTTGAACTCTTTACCTCAATGCCATTGGGTACTTAACTTGTCAAACACTTACCAAGCACCTACTATGTGCAAGTCACTGCACCTTCAAGATGGTGTTGGAGACACACTGTGAAACCAACAGAGAGCAGGGGTATTCCTTGGGTTAGGTTCTGCTGCATGTAATGGAAAATCCAAAATAATTTTGGCTTAACCAATAAGATAGAAGTGTGGAGGCAAGCAGTCCAGGGTTGGGATCATGGCTCTGCGGTCATTAGGGATCCAGGCTCCTTTCTTTATGCCCTACTTACTTAGAGCATGGTGTGCTAGTCCATTTGGCATTGCTGTAAAGGAATACCCAAGGCTGGGTAATTTATAAAGAAAAGAGGTTTATTTGGCTCACGGTTCTGCAGGCTGTACAAGCATGGTACCAGCATCTGCTCAGCTTCTAGTGAGGCCTCAGGAAGCTTTCACTCATGGCAGAAGGTAAAGAGGGAAGAGGCATACCACATGGCAAGAGCAGGAGCAACAGAGGTGCCACACTCTTTTAAGCAACCGGCTCTCACATGAAATAGAACAAGAACTCACTCACTCACCATGGGGAAGGCACCAAGCCATTCATGAGGGATCTACTCCCACGACCCAAACACCTCCCACCAGGCCCCACCTCAACATGGGGGATTACAATTCAACATGAGATTTACAGGGGACAAAACGCCCAAGCCATATCACGTGGCTTCCATCTTCATGGTGACCTCACGATCCAAGATGGCTGCTGGACTTCAGCCATTGTGTCCATATTCCAAGCAGTACGTAGAAGGTCAGAGAAAAAGAAAAAGGATACATTACCCATAGAAGTCAGTCCCTGGAACCTTTCCACAAGCCTTCGCATTTCACTTACTAGAGCTTAACTCACTAGCCCATGAACAGGAGAAGAGGAGGCTTGGAAATACTGTCTTTTGGCGTGGCACACTGTACATCCTCCAAAAAAAATCAAGCTTTTGGGTACTGAAGAAGAAGAGGAGAAACAGGCACCGGATATAAAATTAGCAGTCTTTACCACAAAATGCGTAATAAGGGAATTTGAGAATGAGCCAATTTGGAGCGCTACTAAGTTCAGAAGAATTGGTAGTAGAAAAAAGGATAGTTATTAAAGGATGAAGGCTCAAATGAAATTATTCTTCAAGGACAACTAAACACTTCATCAGGTTGAAGCTGTTTTGAACAATTTTCCAGAACCATCCACCTTTGAACTGAACATTCGAGGTGGCAAGGAAATGTCTTAGGCATGCTAGAACTGGGGCGCCAGCAGAATCACTTGGGAACTTTTTAAAAATTCACATCCCTGAGACCCATTCTTGGAAATTCTGATGCATGGTTTGGAGTTGAGGCCTAAAATTCTGCATTTAGAAAAGAAAAAGGCAGCTGGGCATGGTGGCTCAATGTATACATCATCCAATTCTACTTCCAGTAATTAACTCTGACCAGAAGAATTATACACACACATCATAGAGTACAAATACTTATATATGAGGTATTTATAATAGTTCAAATATCCATTAATAGAAGATTGGCTAAATTATGATAGATCTATGCCATAGATATATGGAACACCAGGAAGTTATTAAAAACAACCAACAAAAATTTATATACACAGCCATAGAAAGTATCCAAATATATTGTTAAAAATACAAAAATTAGTACCAAAATAACATAGAGTAACCCCATCTCTCTAAAATAATATAAAGTTACAGAAAAATCTAAAAAAGTTTATCAAATCCTTAAAGAGTAGTTATGACTAGAGATGATAAAACAGAGTACCTTTCATTTAAATAACATATTTCTGTAATGCTTCAATTTTCATTGCAAACAGGCATTTTTTTTTTTTTTTTTTTTTTTTTTTTTAATTTGAGACAGAGTCTCACTGTCTCGCCTAGGATGGAGTACAGTGGTGCAATCCTGGCTCACTGCAACCTCTAGCTCCTAAGTTCAAGCGATTCTCCTGCCTCAGCCTCCCAAGTAGTTGGGAATACAGGCAGGCACCACCACATCTGGCTAATTTTTGTATTTTTAGTAGAGACAGGGTTTCACCAGGTTAGCAAGGCTGGTCTCCAACTCCCGACCTCAGATGATCCGCCCGTCTTGGCCTCCCAAAATGCTGAGATTAGAGGTGTGAGCCACCATGCCCACACAAACATGTATTATTTTTATAGTAAGACAGAAAAAAAGTGACTGGAAGCTCAAATGGGCTTTGAGCATCCAAAACTGTGTGTGCTGCGAAGCCTACCATTTTCTTTTTCGGCAACAAGCTGTCTCAAGCACAGCACCCAGCAAAAAACACAATTCAAACTCAGCTTCCTTCACATACAACTTAACACAGATGGAAGTTATAATCCTTAGCCCAAAGCCAAGCAGAAGCAACAAAAGCATGAGCTACTAACAGTATCAGTTACAGAAAGTGACAAAAGAACCACAATAAGCAGTCATAAGAATGAGAAGAGGCTGGGTGCAACGGCTCACGCCTATAATCCCAGCACTTTGAGAGGCCGAGACAGGCCTGAGGTCAGGAGTTCAAGACCAGCCTGGCCAATATAGCAAGACCCCCATCTCTACAAACAAAAAATTTAAAACTTGGCTAGGCATGATGGTGCACACCTGTACTCCCAACTACTGGAGAGGCTGAGGTAGGAAGATGGCTTGGGCCCAGGAGTTTGAAGCTGCAGTTAGCTATGATTATGTCACTGCACTCCCACTTTGGTGACAGAGTGAGACCTCATTTAAAATAAAAAAAAAGGTATTAGAAATACAGCAATTTCTACAGCTATATAGTGTAGGAACAAGGAGACTTACATACCTAGAGCCTCTAAGGATATCTCCAATAACAAACAAGATTAATAAGAATGAAAATAGTGAGTTTTATTTAGGGTCTAAGTTTTCATAGAGATGGGGTCTCACCATGTTGCCCAGGCTGGTCTCAAATTCCTGAGCTCAAGCAATCCTCCAGCCTCAATGCTGGAGGCTCCCCTCCCAAAGTGCTAGGATTACAGGCATGAGCCCCTGCACTCGGCCTGCAATCCTCAATGGACAGATTCCATACTCCGCTCTGAAGATAAAACTCAGAGATCTTTACTCATTGTCATGAAGATGTAAAATCAGAATTGTAGTACTGTCCATTTCTTGTGTCTTTCTTGTGTATTTATTTTTCCTATTTTCCCCATACAGAATTTTGTTAGCAAAAAAAAAAAAAAAAAACTATAGATGACCTGGGTCTTCAGGTGATTAAGCATGGCTTCAAAAAACAAGATTCTACTTTTCAAAAACTAATCAACCAAAATTGTGACCAATAATACAGAGTATTCAAATATGGACTACAATTAGAATTTGGGGATTAAATTAAATATTAAAGAAGTAGAGCGTGGAATCATAGTTATGAGAGGCTAGGAAAGGTAGGGAAGAGGGGAGGATAGGAAGAAGTTGGTGAACAAAGTTACAGCTAGATAGGAGAAATAAGTTAATAATTTATTGCACATTTTCAAATAGCTAGAAGATAGATTTCAAATGTTCACAATGCAAAGGATTGACAAATATTTGAGGTGATGAATATATTAATCACCCTAAAGGACTTCCCTAAAAAGCCCACCTTCTATCTTACTGCTTCCTCCACCCCTCTGAGCGCTTTATATAAATCCTAATTTAGCCAATCCTCTATTAATGATCATCACACACTGTATACATATATCAAAATATCACTTTGTTCTCCCATAAGTATGTACAATTATGTGCCAACTAAAAATAAAAGGAAAGAAGAATTTATGAGAGCAAAAATAAAATTTAAAGGGCGTGGATTTTCAAAATAATAAATTTTTTAAAAATATTCATGGTTAAACAACAAAAACATGGACTTAATGCATTTGGAGGAAACTTTGGGGCAATTTTTGTTAAAAATACAAGGCCTCTGCACCAAATGATAAAGTACTGTGTTCTCTATTCAAAATGCTGTTCCCACGTGTTAATCTTCAAGTGGGTTAAAACAATAGAGGTATATGTACCTTCCCAACAACCTGCCGGTTTGAGTAAACTCAGTTTACACCATGACTCCAGCCTGGTTTTCCAATATGCTCAGTTATTACGTTTGAAAGACTGGTTTTTCAAACAACACGCTGCCGCGAGGATCCCACTTTCCCACGGTGCCAGCGTTTGCTTCTCTGGGAGCCGGAGCACACAGTACTTCCCAGCACTGCAGGACCAGGTGCATGGCAGGCACACAATAAGAGCTGGCTTCCTTTCCCCTTTCCCTCTTCCTCCAAATAGAACAGGAAAACGGCGATATAATACAAACCTATAATACCACTTATTCTTTCTTCCTAGGCTTCTATTCATCGTTTTCCTATTTCATTATACGGCCATCCAAAATCCCCATTAACAGTAACTTGCTTGCAGGAAACAACCCCAATTTGCATTCAAAGAACAAAAAAGGAAAGAAAAGCATATATATATATATATTTAAATATATATATATATGTAAAAAAAAGCAGAGGGGAAAGAGGAAATATAGCCAAATATTAACATGTGTTTATCTTCATGATAGAACTGAAAAGTTTTTAATTTTCATCTTACACTTTTCTGTATTTTCCAAATGCTTTACAATAAGCATCTTTTTTTTTTTAATCATTACAATTAAAAGTAAAAAAAAAGATTGAAATTTAAATGGTGCTGGGTGCGGTGGCTCACGCCTGTAATCCCAGCATTTTGGGAGTCCGAGGCAGGCAGATCTTGAGGTCAGGAGTTCAAGACCAGCCTGACCAACATGGTGAAACCCCATCTCTACTGAAAATACAAAAATTAGCCAGGCGTGGTGGCACGCACCTGTAATACCAGCTACTCGAGAGGCTGAGACAGGAAAATGGCTTGAACCCAGAAGGCAGAGATTGCAATGAGCTGAGACCACACCATTGTACTCCAGCCTGGGTGACAGAGCAAGACTCCATCTCAAAAAAAAAAAAAGAAAAAGGAAAAGAAAGAAAGAAATTTAAGTAGTACAAGGTGTTCCACTTCATATTCTACAAATAATAAAATAGTGATAAAGACTACATAATCAAGAAAAAAAGGCTCGTGACATGTCAAAGGACACAGGAATAACATAAAATAATCTATACCCCACAATTAAAACTATGGGAAAAAATTAAATAATAAAATTATCATGGGGGGTTTTTCTCCTTTTTCTGGTTTCTGTAAAGTGATTCTATTACTTTTATAATTCAAAAATTAGCTTGTGAAGCACTATAAAAATTAATGTATAAAATGTACATCAAAAAATAAGTAAGACATCTTAAGGACCCGGTCTTAGTAACTCGCAAGACGAGATACTGAGAGAGTTAGGATCGGGAGCATCCTAATTCAGGAGTCAGTAATACCATTTTCTCCAACACTGCCACTCCGCCAAATGGAGGCAGCCTCCACAAAGGCCTGCGGGTCCCCTGTGGGTCACAGGCTGATGATGGAGGAGAACCGTGTTGACTGCTTCATAGCAACATTGGCTCCCTGCTTCAAAGCCAGCAATGGTTTACAAATGCCACAGACTCCAGGGCTTTTTGACCTCAGTCTACCATCCCCTGTTCACTTCCTCCCTGCAGCTACATGGGCTTCTGGTCTGTTCCTCCTCACATGCCTATGTTTTCTTCCCCCCTAGTCTCAGGTTCAATATCACCTTCCCAAAAAGGCCTTCCCTAAAAAGTCCACCTTCTATCTTCCTACCTCCTCTACCCCTCTGAGCGCTTCTCACAGCTCTCCAAGGAGACATGATCCACAACACTGACCTTTGATCTTCTTGTGAAGATCAATGTAAATCAGTCCCCAGATCGTCTTCGGAAACCCCACTTCTCATCGCTCTGGGCTTTGCTTATACCAAGGCCTAATCATTGTGTCTTAAAAGCTATGAGTTGGTGTACAGCCCGTTCCTACACTCAGCTCTGCCACGCACTCACCACTTGACCTGAGCAAGTCTTTCAACATGCCTGGTGCCTATTTCCTTACCTATAAAAAGAGGGGATTGGGCTCACTCATCCTGACAGCCCATCCCAGCTCTAACATTTCCACATTTCATGATTCAGAAATATCATGATAAAATATTCTCTCAAAATGATGTGCATGTAAACATACACACTTTTAAATCATAGCGAGAATACTTTATTACTTTATAGCATAGCAGTAACGTGCAACCTTTTGAGAAAAGTTTAACAAGTAGGTCACAGCCAGCAATGCGTTCTCTCATTTTCTTGCTAATCCAGTGAAGATGTGTTCAAATGACACATGTGAATGGCAGAAATGTAAATACCAAAGAAACCATATAATAGGGAGAAGGGTACAGACTTCCTCTCCTACTGCTAGCTGGGCAGTCTCTGCTTCCCTCCCTCTTCTCCAGGTGAAGAACCATGGGTTCCTTGGCCCTGTTACAGGAAGGAGCTCCAGCCATGTTTTCTCTCTCTCCCCAAGTAGGCCACACTCAAAGGCATGGTGATAGCTCCTTCTTTGTGTTCCTAGAATTCATAAGAATATGGCTGTCTCCAGCCAGGTGGACTAATGGTTAGTGTAGCCAGGCAGAGAACACTTTTGATGGCTTTATAGCAACATTGGCTCTCTGCTTCAAGGCCAGCAATGGTTTACAGAGACCACGGACTACAGGGCTCTTTGACCTCGGTCTACCATCACCTGTTCACTTCCTCCCTGTGGCTACATGGGCTTCTGATCCATTCCTCTTCACATGCCTATATTTTCATCCCCCCTAGCCTCAGATTAAATGTCACCTTCCGGAAGAAGCCACGTCCCAGAAGACTGACTTCTTTCTGCAAGACTTTAGGGAACCATGCCCTGAACCCACAGATTGATGTAATCTCTCCCAGTGCTCCAACAGTGCCCTATGCATGGATTCTACATTGGACTATGATTATATGATTTCTGAGTCTTTCTCTTCTCCTGGACTATAAACTCCTAGAGGGCAGAAATCAAGTTATATTCGTCATTACGTATCAGCACAACACCTTCCAGATAGCTAGAGCACTGTAATTGTTAAAATTGTTATTACCAGGGTAAGTCTATAGGCTATGGAATCAGAATCCATATCAAGTTTGATACAATGCAATTCTACCACACACCCACCAGAATGATGGAAATGAAGATGATAGGCAATACAGTGTTGACACCAGAGCCACTGGAACCCTCTGCTAGGTGGGAGTGTAGAAAACAGTTTCACACGGTGGCTCAAGCCTGTAATCCCAGCACTTTGGGAGGCCGAGACGGGCGGATCACGAGGTCAGGAGATCGAGACCTTCCTGGCTAACACAGTGAAACCCCATCTCTACTAAAAAATACAAAAAACTAGCTGGGCGAGGTGGCGGGCGCCTGTAGTCCCAGCTACTCGGGAGGCTGAGGCAGGAGAATGGCGTAAACCCGGGAGGCGGAGCTTGCAGTGAGCTGAGATCCGGCCACTGCACTCCAGCCTGGGCGACAGAGCGAGACTCCATCTCAAAAAAAAAAAAAAAGAAAACAGTTTCACAGTATAGAACACAGCTCCACCCCTATTAAGACCCAGCAGTGCTGACCTAGAAATATACTCAAGGAGCCACATACATATACAAAGCATGTACAAGAATGAACACAATTAGGCATATGGCGGCTCACACCTATAATCCCAGCACTTTGGGAGGGCAAGGCAGGTGGATCACTAGAGGTAGGAGTTCAAGACCAGCCTGGCCAACATGGCGAAACCCTGTCTCTATTAAAAATAAAAAATTAGCCAGGCATGGTGGTGTGCACCTGTAGCCCCAGCTACTTGGGAGGCTGAGGCAGAAGAATCGCCTGAACCCGGGAGGCGGAGGTTTTAGTGAGATGAGATTGCACTACTGCACTCAAGCCTGGGCAATAGAGGAGACTTTGTTTCAAAAAACAAAAAGAGAGAGAGAGAGAGAGAACAATTAATAACAGCCAAGAACCAAAAACAACCAAAGTCCATCAACAGTAGAATTACTCTCTGTTCATTCTTGTACATGCTTTCTATATGTTTGCAGCTTTTTTTTTGAGACCAATTACTGAGGCATATTTGTACATTAAACTATACAATAAGAAATGTAGCAATATATTTAGCAATGAGAAAAAACAAATTATTGCTACACGCAAATCCATGTATTTCACATCAATGGATGAATTTCACAAACATAATACTAAGTAAAAAAAGTCAAATACAAAGAATACATACTGTATGAATATGATTCTGTTTTTATGAAGTTCAAGAACAGCCAAAGCTTATCTGTGGTGATAGAAACAGAATAGTAGGCAACTTTGTTGAAAAATAACAACTAGGGGAAGCACAAGAAAACTTCTAGAAGATTCTTTGCATTATAATTTATGAACTTTTTACTTTTAAAAAAAAAACGTTTAACTCAGTTTGTACCATAGTGCTAACCACTTAGCAGCTGCATGGTCTTGGGCAAACGTCTTAACCTTAAGCTTCAGTTTCTACATTTGAAAATGAGGATAAAAACAAAACCATCCCCTACTTGATGGGAATGTGATGAGAATTAAATTAGGCAATGCACGTAGAGTGCTTAACATAATGCCCAGCACAGGGCAGAGCCCAATATACAACAGCAAAAATAGCAGCAGCAAAGTTCTACTGATGTCTTACTTGGTACCAGGCACTGCTCCTAGCTTTAAGCCCTTAATCACTGTGCAATACACCTCGCCCATCTCCTGTTCTTATTAACAAGTCAAGGCCAGACGCAAAGGCTGTGACCTGGGCATTCAGTAGCCGTCTGTGCATAACACGAATCACAACATTCATTTCAAGAAGGATGAATCACTAGTTATGCTGCTGCTGAGGTTTCAAAGAAAAGAAACTGGCAGAAGTCACACATTGGGATTATGTAGCTTCAGAAAGCATAAGCTGCTTTTTGCAGAAGCAGGAAGATTTTATTCTGGTGAAATCACTCATGTTGAATTGAGGACTCATTTGGGAACTGAAGGAACTTATCTTTCTTCCCTAAGGAAACAGAAGAGACAACTAACACTCTGTTAAAAGTTATTCATGTTGACTAGCTAAATTTACTACCTTTTAATGCAGTTCAGATTTAAAATTAAAATAATTGGGTTTTTTTGGGGGTTTTTTTGTTTTTTTTTTTTTGAGACAGAGTCTCACTCTGTTACCCAGGCTGCAGTGCAGTGGCATGATCTCGGCTCACCACAACCTCCACCTCCTGGGTTCAAGCAATTCTCCTACTTCAACTTCCCAAGTAGCTGGGATTACAGGCACACACCACCACACCCAGCTAATTTTTGTATTTTTTAGTAGAGACAAGGTTTAACCATATTGGCCAGGCTGGTCTCGAGTGATCTGCCCACCTCAGCCTCCCAAAGTACTGGGATTACAGGCATGAGCCACTGCGCCCGGCCAGATAATTGTTTAAGTACATGCTTACTGTGTAGTGACTGAAAATGTTGCTCATGAAGCAAGGGGCTCAGATCATGTAAGATCTTCTCCAGTCACACCACTAGGAATGCTCCTGACTGTGGACACCAAGCAGGGTCAGATCTGGTTAGTACTTGGAAGGGAAATTACAATAGGTCATTTGTAACACTGATACAATAGCCTCCAATTTACAAGACTAACCTGTACATTTAAGAATGGGCTCAATTCTCATGAATTGTGGCTTCAAATAAGAAAAAGCAAACTGCCTGATTTTGAACCCACCCCCACCATTTACTAGTTAAGTCACTTTAGGCAAGTTACTTAATCTCTCTGTATCTCAGTTCCTTGGTAAAAATGGAATCGACAGTGTTATTTTAAGAACCAAATGAGCCAGGCGCGGTGGCTCACACCTGTAACCCCAGCACTCTGGGAGGCCAAGGCGGTGGATCACCTGAGGTCAGGAGTTCAAGACCAGCCTGGCCAACATGGAGAAACCCCATCTCTACTAAAAATACAAAAAATTAGCTGGGTGTGGTGGCATGTGCCTGTAATCCCAGCTACTCAGGAGGCTGAGGCAAGAGAATCACTTTAACGCAGGAGGCGGAGGTTGTGGTGAACCAAGATCGCGCCATTGCACTCCAGCCTGGGCAATGAGAGCGAAACTCTGTCTTTAAAAAAAAAAAAAAAAAAAAATTATCCTCATGTGGAGGCACAGGCCTGTGGTCCCAGCTACTCTGTATGTTGAGATGGGAGGATGGCTTGAGCCTAGGAGGTTGAGGCTGCAGTGAACCATGATCATGCCACTGCACTCCAGCCTGGGTGATAGAGTGACAAGACGCTTTGGCTTTTTTAAAACAAACAAACAAAAAAGTTAATACATGTTAAGTACTTAGAACAGTATCAGGCACTGTTGAGTGACACAGAAGTATTAGTATCATTAATTTTTATTATACTTTCTGATGCAGATGCAGAATTCATGTAAAATTATACAACTTAGCCACAAAAACTGCAGATGTAATATAGACTGTCTGAAAACCAGAGGAGGTTATATACTAAGATCATGTCAAGTGAGCATGACATTTGGTCTTTGTAGTAATATTTACGCACACACAGAAACACATGCGCTTTCTCTCTCTTTCTTCTCTGTCTCTCAAGATTTCTCTCAAGGTCTGCTCTGGAACATAACGTACCAATGATCTCAGGTTCTTTGAATCCCAAAATGATCCCCAAAAAAAGATAATTCAAATATTACTTTTCTTTAAATATTACTTTTCTATTACTTTTTTAAAAAGATTAGTTAAATATTACTTTTCTTCCAAGTATATCGAAGAACCCATTAAACACACACACGCATATATGTACACACACACCCCCACACTGAAAAGGTACACTTGTTTTTTGCATTTCAAAAGCACACTGGAATCATTCCACTGCACATTAGAGGAGCAAAGTGGATGGTGTTCAAATACAGACTCTTCACCCTGTAGCAGAGAAGGCCTACTAAGCTTTTACATTTTCCTCCAATTGTGAACACTGAAAGCTTTTCATTTTGTTCCAAAGGAAATGATCTTACCACAGCTCAACGATACTATCATTGTCTGAATAAAGTGGGTATCCGGTGGCCATTGCAGAAGGTCTAAATGCTAAAACCCAAGGGTATAGAAGTTAAAAGTAACTCAATAGAAATGTCAGTTACAACATTCTTTCTTTTGATTTATGACAGTCAAACTCAGAACCCTGGAGCAAGGGAATTAAGAAGAATACGGCACAATGTAAGGGTAGCAGTCTGCATCCCCTCCATCCACCCTTGCCATTAAAAAGGCCTTCAATACCCATTTTATTTTTCTATATGGAAGAGAATTATACTTGAAAATACCACCACACATAATTCTTTCGTCTCACCAACAGGCATATTCGCACTCTTCTATATATTCTATATTTCTGATTCACCAATACTGGCCAATCAGGTTGAAAATCCCTCTCTCACAACTGTCATCTGTGGCTTATTGCTGTTATCAAAGTCACATCATTTTTATGTATTAGTCCAAGGTATCAAAGAACTTTATATCTCCTTTAAAAAAATAACTGTTCATTCTATACTTAGTAGATTTTAAACATCTAGACTCCATTGAAGCTACTCACTATTAACACAGTTAGCATGAGATGGTGGTTTCTTGCTTTTGCTCTACCCTCAGTTGTAAAAACCTCACACGGCTTTATTATCCAGAACCTGGGGCAGTAGGCTTCAGTAGGAGACAGATGACGAACAGAAAGGCTCATACTGACACTGATTCCTTAGCAATGAATTAGATTCTGGGAGCTCAAGGAAAAAGTAGGAAATGACAGCCATATTTCTCTGCAAGATAGATTTCCAGCAGAACGGACTTTCTTGCTGACTCGAGCTGCTTGGTTGGGTTTCAGCACCTCATAAACTTGTGTTAGGTCTTGACCTAAACATTCATTCATTCTTCAAATGTGTATTTGTCTCTACTAGGTAGAAGATACTGTGCCAGGTACCCCAAGAAATTTAAAATGACCTTCTTTCACTGCTGGACTTCTCCCCCCTCCCCAACCTCCCTCTAGGCCAACCACACACAGCTAAATGCACTCCTATCCTCTCACACCATGTCTCAGATAATGCTCCTGTTAGGGCCTCGGTTTCCTCTCTTTAATTTCTCCCACCGCTACTAAGAAAACACCTATCACTTTCTTTTGTATTATAAAGGTAATACACATTGTGATATTTACAAAATTCAAGCAGCCAAGAAGGGCATGAAATGAAAAACAAAATTTCATGAAATGAAAACCAAAACCACACCACCATCCCACGGCCCAGAAATAACCATATCTCTTGGTTCCAGAAATTTATATTTGCAATAAAAAATTAAGACTTTTTTCCCGCCATCTTACGGTGCTGAAAAAAATTAAGATTTTTATTGTAATGGTATCAGGTGGGGGGAAACAAAGAAAATTTTGAAGGTCTATATTTTTGCAAACAAAAAAATGGGATCTCAGAATGCATGCTGATTTGCATCTTTTCTGTGCTTTCCTCCTTTCCTGCCTCTGGACATCACTCTGAATAAGGAAATGATGGGTGGAGCAGCAACAGCCACACTGAGATCATGAGGAAACAAGCTTGAAGGCAAACATCAAACACTGAGGCAAGGAAAGAGGAAATAAGCCTGGGTCTTTAAACTAACTCCCCCAACAGCCCAGACTTTGGACTTGTTTACATGAGGTAACAAATGTCATTTTGAAATGTCTTATTTAAACTACTTGTTAACCACTTTTTGCTTTTTTTAGTCCTATGTGAACCACCTTCAATTGAATTTTGTTTGCTTGCAAGTAAAAGCAGCCCCCCTGCCAAACCGCTCTCTAGACAGAAGCCAGTGAATTTATAATCCTGCACACAGCACGTGTGAGAGTGTCTGTCTCCTCACACCCTTGGCTTTACAAGGTTTTGGTCCCTAGATAGAAGCCCAGTGAATTTATAATCCCGCACACACCATGTGTGAGAGTGTCTGTCTCCTCACACCCTTGGCTTTACAAGGTTTTGGTCCCCATCTATTCCTGGTGCATTTTCACTAGTGGCTAGAGCCTTTTCTTCCTCAAAGTCTAGCAGCTCTTCACTAAAGAAATGGCCCACTGCGGCCGGGCGCGGTGGCTCACGCCTGTAATCCCAGCACTTTGGGAGGCCGAGGTGGGTGGATCACGAGGTCAGGAGATCCAGACTATCCTGGCTGACATGGTGAAACTCCGTGTCTACTAAAAATATAGAAAATTAGCTGGGCGTAGTGGCGGGCGCCTATACTCCCAGCTACTCAGGAGGCTGAGGCAGGAGAATGGCATGAACCCGGGAGGCGGAGCTTGCAGTGAGCTGAGATCGCACCACTGCACTCCAGCCCGGGCGACAGAGCAAGACTCCATCAAAAAAAAAAAAAAAAGAAAGAAATGGTCCATTGCAAAGCAGTAACCGCAAGGCTGCTTATCTTTGGCCAGTATTTCATTCATTCTAATTCGCCTGTGTCATCCCATATGGGCACAAGGCTCACATGGCTTCTTCCAAAGCAGACTGTGTCATCACAGGACCAGAATATACTGTAACACATGACACCAGTCCGGACTCTGCTAGACTATGACAATCATGTGGAAAGATAGGCAACAGACTGGGAACAGGGTGGCCTGGCTCCCATCTGCCACTTTTGAGCTGCTTGGCTGAAGACAAGTCACCTCACCTCCTGAAGCCTGTTTCTTTGGATGTAAAAGGCAGGATCTGGAAGCTACAGCCCAGGGTCCTTATGAAGATTGGGACATGGTGCACAAAGGCACTGATGCTAACCTGTCACTGACTATTAAAGGTGGGACTTAGGCTGAGGCAAGCCCCTGGCCTCCTTCAACACTGTGGTCCTTCTTTGTCCTCTTTGCCCTCTCAGCTTGTCACACTCCTGCCACCACAGTTGGCAGCCTGTCAGGTCATGACGGCTGACCCAAAGAAAATCAGGCCCATCCTTCTGCTCCTCCCACAGATAGGCAGCACTCCCAAAAGCCCCATCGCAGTGAATGAATATGATCAATATCCAGCCAGCTGAGAGGCAGGGCATGCCAGCTAATGTACAGGAAATGCCAAGGCTTGGGCTGGTACCTGCACCAAATGCATACGATTTTTCACCCAGCCAGCCTAGGTCTTGCAAGCTCCCAAAAGGCTAGTTTGGCCCAAACTACCCTCTTCCGTCTTATTCATTCTCTACCATTGTGAATGGAATTATTGTTCTCAGTGCCTTTCTCCTCCACATACATCTACCTTCTTTGCCATATGACTTCGAGTTACCTCCTACTAGAACAGGCCAGGTATACTTCCTCACCCCGCTGATGTGGGGCTTGACAATGCAATTTGTGTTGGCCGAGGGAATCCTGGCAGAACTGACAATGGGCCAGTTATACACCAAAGCTCTAAGAGGCTTCCAGCATTTCTTCTTGCCTTCTTACGCCTCTGTAATCTGCCCAAGGCGAGCTGGCCCTGCATATTTGTCGCCCCTGCAGCCTGGGCTGCTGAATAAAACACATGTAGAATAGACCTCAATCCAGATGGAAGCCTGGAGTCTGGCTTGGCCAAGTTAAGCCCAGCCTGGCTCAACCAAACCACACCCAACCGACAGCTGAGTGAGGGGAAAATGAACCTTTGTGGTTGTAAAGAACTGAGATCTGGGGCCGGGTGCAGTGGCTCACACCTATAATCCCAGCACTTTGGGAGCTCAAGGAAGGTGGATTACCTGAGGTCAGGAGTTTGAGACCAGCCTGGCCAACGTGGCGAAAACCCATCTCTACTAAAAATACAAAAATTAGCTGGATGTGGCGCGTGCCTGTAATCCCAGCTCCTCGGGAGGCTGAGGCAGGAGAATCGCTTGGACCCAGGAGGTGTAGGTTGCAGTGAGCCGAGATGGCACCACTGCACTCCAATCTGGACAACAGAGTGAGACTCCATCTCAAAAAAACAAATACAAAAAACTGAGATCTGGGATTGCTTGCTACACAGAAATATTAAACAGCAAAATCCAATACAACCATTGTAAGAGCAAATATAACTAAGTTTGCCTGGCACATAATGACACACAATGATAAAATATTTACACTTATGTTAAGGAAATCTGAATCCATTTATCATTCAAACACATACAGAGCACTCCTATACATGAGGCACCAGGCAAGGCCCACAGGGCCCTGAGTAAAAAGAAAAACACAAAGGTAACCAACTCCTGCAGGTGTCTTTTTGGTCAAGCGTAACTCCAAGCTTCCTAAACCCTATTGGGGGAGAGGGAAGGGTCTTGTGTTGAAAAAGTGTCTGCTCATTTCATTCATTCATTTACTATCCTGGGTTAAAACACAAAAGGCATGAAATTCAGCATCTGTGCATTTAAGTGAATTCTTACATTTGTTGATAGCAGAATCTACTTTTTCTACAAATATACTATTCACTTAAAAGACAGTTGGAAACTACAAGTTTTTTGTTTGTTTTTTGTTTTTTGAGATGGAGTTTCGTTCTTGTTGCCCAGGCTGGAGGGGAACCTGAATCATTTTTAATGAACTCCTTGGTTCCACTAATCTTCATTTATTTCCTGAGCACACTGATGCCCCAGGCACGTGATCTGTAACTTTGCTAGAAAGCAGCACACACATCATTCCTAGTTCCAAACCCCAGATGCCCAGGTGCAGCCACTGATCACAAATTATTTTAAAGGAGAGTTGACATCCCCTAGTGCCCAAAATTTAAATTTAAAAAGGAAAAAAAAAAAAAAAAAAAACCTCTCTATAGTTTGATTCCAAAGTCTTCATTTTTACCTTTAGAATTTTATTTCATCTGCAAATGTGAAGATTCCTCCTCTAAAGGACAATGGAAAAGACAAGTTTCAGCCACACTCCTTCTTACATTCACCTCCTCTCAGAAAGTCATGGAAGACTCCCACATCTAATAGCCTTTGCCATGAAGTCTTTCCAACAATCTTTTGGAAGTCTAAATAAAATCTATATCCACTGGTTTGTCCTTCTTCCCACATTTATTCTCTCCCTCGGAGAACTTTAATAGATTTGCCAAAAGCATCATTTCTCCATATGCGAGTCATGTTTTCTTTACAGTCCAGTGGCATCACCCTGTCCCATGGATTGCACAAGGCTGCCAGGTATGGAAGCAAATTAGCTCTGATAACAAGAAGTATTTCTATGATTCTAACCAGGAACTCACCAAAGTGAAGTGTCAGTACAGTCATGAGAGCACACACATCGACAGCTCCCTCTGCAGACACTGCTCCGAGCACTGGACACACAAGAATTCATAGAACAGCACCCCGGAGCCAGGATTCAGACCCGGGCAGTCCAGACCCAGAATCCAGACTGCTACCTACCCACCTCTGCAGCCTCTACAAATCCCCAGCGCATGCCAGTGGCTCGGGGCTCCCCTCACCCTCACCCTCCTGTCCTCGTGCAGCACAACGAGAGTCCTCAGAAAAGCAGTACAAAGCAAAGACCACCCCAGAATTTTCTTTATTTTAGCTTTTCCCAGGACTCCTCTAACGACAACTCTGGAGTTTTCTCTGAAGCTAAAGCAGCCTGCTTCCTCTTCTCGGGGCCTATTGACCTCTCCAGAATCAGAGAAAAAAGTAGAGCCTCCGCCAGCTCTCAGGAGCCTGGCGCTGCTCTCCTAAATGCTTTAATCTCTGCCCACTGAAGCTTCCCCAACACTGCAGATGAGGTCAGAAGTGGGGCAGGATAACTGCCCTTCCCAGGTAGGGAAATGCTTCACCTCCTTCCAGTCCAGTCTCTCTCCCAGGAGCTGGTTTTACATATCTATGTGGCTTTCAGCCTTGCTGAATCTTCTACTACTGGCAGCTGAGGGGGGCAGGATAGCCAAGAATGTCCTCCACCCCCTGCCCAGCCCCCATCTCTGATCCCAGTCTGGGTCAATGACAAGCTACAAATCTGGCCCAGGCCTCCACCTGGAAATCTAAAGCAAAGGATATTATTAAAGTCACAGGTTAAGGATCACTCACTCCACAGCTCCTCATTTAGAAGCCTGCAGTGGCGTCAAATGTAAACACTTCCCAAGAACGCTTTAAAACAGGGGGAGGTTTTTATTAAACGACTTAATTGAGGGCCACTTCTCATTGTGGGAAGCTTTTAAACTGATGAATAAAAGGGGCCTGGTGGTGTTTTCCAGACACTTGTTTTTAAAACCTGTCACGCAGTCACAGGGAAATGAAGCACCACTCAGGGCCCCCATGTGTGCTCCTGCCGCTAATTCTTCCGCAGAAGTAAGATACCTAAAAAGACCTACTCCCCAGCACCAAGAACCCGGCATGAGGGCTTCATTCCATATTCATTTCAAGGGTCATTAGAAGTACTGGATGGGAAAAGTGGAAAAAATAAGGCTGGCCAAGAAGGATCAAAATCAATGAAGAAAGATACTTTAAAACTTGAAAACAGAGCATGACTTAAGAGAACCACAGGCCTGATGAAACTGAGGCTTGGGTTGCTCTGCAAAAAAGACACCAGGTAAAAAGTGGTGAAGTGCTGGTGCACGTTACAATACACAGATGACACCTTGAAAACATTATGCTAAGTGAAAGAAGCCAGATGCAAAAGGCCATCTATTGCATGAAATACATTTATACAAAATATCCAGACTAGGCAGTTCCATAGAAACAGAAATTAGACAAGTGGGCTCGTGGAGAAGGAGTGGCTGGGGGAAGGGAGGAATGTGGAGTGACTGCTCAGCGGGTCCAGGGTTTCCATTTAGGGGGATGAAAAAGTTTTGGAATTAGATAGTGGTGATGGTTGCGCAACATTGTGAATGTACTTAATGCCACTGCACTGTACACTTTAAATTGGTTAAAATGGAGACTTTATGCTGTATTTTACCACCAAAAAAAAAATACCAAGAACCAGAAAGATCCTTTCTCAGCTCCTAAATCAGGAGCACTCTCTTCATCTGAGTAAAAATACACAAGCTACAAGCCAACATCAAATATTATTTTACTAACAGCAACTCATTTATTGAGCTGAGCTCGCATCTTCACAACACACCTCACAGGACAAGTCGCTGAAGCCTCACACCCATCTTCAGCTGGGTGTTATTGTCGTCACTGTCATTATCCTCATTTTACAGGTGAGGAAACTGAGGTGCAACGGGGTCAAGTAGCTAACCCAGGGTCACACAACAAGCACGGGAAAAGCCAAAGGTTGTACACAGAGCAGCCTGTGAGTGGCTGACCTCATGCTGTCAACCACTGGGCCACACTGCTTCCTGAATCACATACCCTGCTGCAGGAACTGCTTGGGGGGCCTCATACCATGCCGATAACACTGATATTCCTTGACTGTTGAACCCCTATCATTTTTAGTGTCCTTGACTGAGTGATCACCTATGAATTGCATCCCCTGAAAAACGCCTTCAAAAGGCGTACCTTAGGAATCACACTAGCACATTCACATGCGAAGAGCTAGTTTCACACGTGCAGAGTCAGAGCAACATGATGAGATAGGAGGCTGACATGATTACCTACCTGTCCTTTAACAGGGGAGAAAAGCAAGGCTCACAGTCTGTAGCAGTGCAGGCCCCACTCCACCAAGGTCCTCCGCAGGGAATGGGTTTAACCATCCCAGAGGCTAAGCGGTTTCACTGGTTTTAGCATGGCTATTTATATGTAAACGATGCAAGCAAGTTTCAAATGAAGTTAAGGCATGCTTAATGGAGAGAAAAGGAGGTGTTCCCACCTCAGGGGCACCTGTGGGATAACCCAGAGGCATCAATAAAACGTTAAATTCCATTCTTTCCACCCTACTTAAGAAAGGAGGGATCTTTGTCCCTGGCCAATAGCTCCCTTAGATCAGAGATGTTAAAAACAGCTACCATTGTTTGAGGTTCCACTTTGCCAGGGTTTCTTAGCCTTGGCTCTACTGACATTTTAAGCCAGATAATTCTTGTGGGGGACTGTCCTTTGAATCGAAGGATATTTAGCAGCATCCCTGGCCTTGGCCCATTAGATGCCAGGAGCCATCACCACCCCAGTCATAACTACCAAGAATGTCTCCAGATATTGTCAAATGTACCCCCGGGTTGGGAGATGGGGGGAGGCCCCGTTTGAGAACCACTGTACTATGTCAAAGAGATGTGGCTTGACTGTATGTAGTAGGCATTACATCTATTTTACAGATGAGGAAACGAACCTGAAATGGAAGAGGAACCAAAGAGCCATCACTCCTAGTGATCATCAAATAGAGCTTGCAATCCAAGTAAGTGAGACCTTTATTGGTCCCACAGTGTGAAGAAGGAATGAAAATACAGGAGATAAAACGACTTTCTTTTTCTCTGTCGCCCAGGCTGGAGTGCAGTGGCACGATCTCAGTTCACTGCAATCTCTGCCTACTACAGGCATGCACCCCCACGCCCAGCTAATTTTTTGTATTTGTAGCAGGGACAGGGTTTCACCATGTTGGCTAGGCTGGTCTTGAACCCCTGATCCCAATTGATCCACCTGCCTCGGACTCCCACACTGCTAGGATTACAGGCGTGAGTCACTTCACTCAGCCCAAGGTGAAACTACTTTCTACTGGCTCATGTATTTAAATGTTATACAGGAAAATGGATGGTGGACTTGAACCTTACCAGGTATTTGGTCCTCAACTGCAAAGAAAATATATTCTGCAGACCCTGATGACAAGAGCAGCTCCAAACAATGCATGGAAGTCTGAAGGGCCTCCTTTACTCACTCAATAGTCTGCAAGCTGGGTGTAGGGATGTCCTTCAAATAAGAAATGCTTTAAGCAAACAAGCAAAAAATGATTCACCATGAGAACTTGAAATGCATACAAGACAGCATGCTTTTATCAAAAATTCTCTCCCGTTATTTTTGCAAAACACTCCCCACACACTCTCACTCTTAAGGTTTGTCTGTTTTTCTGTTTAAACATCACTGTGGCTGCTAGAGATAGAGGAAATACAAGGATGTCAAGTTTCACAACACTGTCTTTCTTCCTTCCTTCCACAAAGCTTTATTGAGTACCTATTTTCTACCAGACACTAGGTATACAAGGTCAGTAAAGAGGTCTCATGTCTTTAAAGGTTTGTTTGAAAGTTTATAGGAGTTAAAAAAAAAAAAAAAAGAAAGAAAAAAAAAAAAGAAAGTTTATGGGAATTCAAACACACAAACAAAGAGCACTGATGTTCTCATTGCTAAGATAAAGGCATATACAGGCCATCAATAATTTGTTGGAGAAATGCATGAGTGGGTGAGTTCAAGGAATGAATGAAGAGCAGGTGCAGCATTCAGGCCTCTGTGTTTAGAGAGATGGTAGTTGTGAGCAGAGCTCAGAGCTGGACAGCAAGGGTTTGAACCCCAGATTTCAGCACTTTGACAAGTTACCCAATTTCCCATGGCCTTGTTTCTCTCGCCTCTAAAATGGTTTTATGATCGTACCTATCCCATAGAATTGCTATAGTAAAAGCTCTAGGACGGGGCTGGAGGCAAATACTCTGGGAGCATTTGCTATTATGAGAATTTCTCATCTTGGGCAGGTCTCCTGGAAAGTGTCTGGCAACTGTCTCCCTCTTTTGTACCCCATCCAGCTGCCTCACACCCAGAAAGTTGGAC
Source organism: Papio anubis (assembly GCF_008728515.1). Taxonomy (NCBI): domain Eukaryota; kingdom Metazoa; phylum Chordata; class Mammalia; order Primates; family Cercopithecidae; genus Papio; species Papio anubis. The sequence continues at coordinate 131,214,225 of NC_044982.1, forward strand.
TCAGGCCTGCAGGGAGAAGCAGTCATGCCATGAGCAAGCCAGGCCTGGAGAATCAGCTAACTGGCGCTTATCTCCCACCCCCTATTTCCCCTCTCTCTTCACCCTACCTTCTCCTCCCACCCCACCCCACTCCCCAAAGCTTATAGGTGGCCCCAGGCAGCACAGACTGTTAGGGCTGAGCCAGTGTGGCCACATCCAGAGCAAAGGCATTTAAGCCCCGAACCTGAAACTCACAAGTAAAATAAATCTGAAGTTTGGGCTGGGCACGGTGGCTCATGCCTGTAATCTCAGCACTTCGGGAGGCCTAGGTGGGTGGACGGCTTGAGTTCAGGAATTAGAGACCTGCCTGGGCAACATGGCAAAACCCCATTTCTACAACACACACACACACACACACACAAAAATTAGCCAGGCATAGTGGCCTGCCTCTGTGGTCCCAGCTCCTCGGGAGGCTGAGGTGGGAGGATCACTTAAGCCTGAGCCTGGGAGGTTGAGGCTGCAGTGAGCTGTGATCACACCACTGCAGTCCAGCCTAGCCAACAGAGTGAGACTACCTCAAAAAAAAAAAAAAAAAGGTCAGGTGTGGTGGCTCACGCCTGTAATCCTAGCACTTTGGGAGGCTGAGGCAGGCCATCCTGGCTACACGGTGAAACCCCATCTCAACTAAAAATACAAAAAATTAGCCGGGCGTGGTGGGGGGCACCTGTAGTCCCAGCTACTCAAGAGGCTAAGGCAGGAGAACGGTTTGAACCCAGGAGGCGGAGGTCTGGGGAGCTGAGATCGTGCCATTGCACTCCAGCCTGGGCAACAAGAGCAAAACTCTGTCTCAAAAACAAAAAAAAAAAAAAAGAAAGAAAGAAAGAAAGAAATCTTAAGTTTGTTAAACTCCGCCCTGCAATCCCTTTGCAAGCTATTTTCTCTCTCTTATCTCTCCATTCTTTATCAGGTCCTCTCCAGCACCTAAAGCTTTCACAGTAATCACCACTCTAAGTGAACGGTCCAGGTTTTTGATACTTGATTAGGGCAAGGAGAGGCTAATCAACTTTTCAGCTGCTGCTGTGTGATTCTGAGTAAGTCATTGTTTATAGAAAGGAAGATAAAAACCACACAGGCAAAAAAGGTGGGGAATCAAACCTTTTTTTAATACTATCAGCTACAAAAAAAGTTCAAGGATATATATTAGTTCATAGGATATACTAGAACCTCTTCATGACTTTGAAAACTGGGCCATTTCTTTTTCTTTTGTAATCAAGTCAAAAGAGCCCCATTGTTGAGAATCTGACAGTCCTAGTTGGAATCCCCAAACTCCCAGCCTTACAGAGGAAGGGGCCCTCACTTGGAAAACGGGACTAACAACACTCCCATCACAGGACTCCTGGATAGTCCTGGTCACAGTCGTTCCTCTTCCCTGTGTGGACTATAAATTTGCAAGGGAAAACAGAGGGCCTGTATTGGATGCAATGAAACACAAAGATATAAAACTAAGGGAAGAGGTCAAAAACAAGAAAATTCTTGAGGCCAAAACTAGAGGTCATCTTACCTCAATCCTCCAGCAAAGAGATAAGTAACAGGAAAAGATGATTAACAATCAAGGAGCTGTACAGACCTAACACACTACAAAGCAATGACCTGAACGATTACGTACTCTACCAAAGCAAAGCAGAAATCCCTGTGATTGGGCAGCAGGGAAGAAACTCTGCCCTGTAAACAAAGAGGCTTCTGGCCAGGCTGGCAGAAATATTGCATGTTCATAACAAATGCTCTGTGCACTAATCCCAAACACTCCAACTCCATGACGACCCTCCACTAACTCCCTGGAAATGTTCCCTGGAGCTGATCCTTCTTGGGTTGAAATATTTAGCTAGTGCCCATTGTAGTAATGAACATTCATTGACTAGCCCTGTTTTAAACTCATCTCTAATTATAACTCCATATGGCCTCTAAGCCCTTACTACCTGTAATTTTAAGAGCTGGAGGTAATTACTATGCAGTCAAGTTTTGTTTTTGTCGCAAGTACCACATAAACAGGAATTGGATGTGCACAGCTTCGTTTTACTATACAATACCCAACACTGAATTTTGTTTTTAATCTCTTACCCAACAACCAATTATCTACAGAAACTCAGAGGTTTGCAGACTTTGAAGAAAGGTGGAAATCACGTTTCTCTAACCTAGGATGTGGGACCCGTTCAGAGCCTTTCTGGACAGCCTAATCTACCCTCTTCTTTAAAACACCTAGAAAAGCAGTAGTCCATAAAATTTCCCTTTGATCACAAGGTTGCAATGGTCTTTAGTGGAATACCTTCTCTTTAGGTCTGAACTGATTTACTATTTTCCTCTACCTCATCTAGTAGAGACTGTGATGGTAAAAAGAAGTTGTGAGAACACAATTTCTTTTTTTTTTTTTTTTTTTCTGAGACGGAGTCTCGCTCTGTCGCCCAGGCTGGAGTGCAGTGGTGCGATCTCGGCTCACTGCAAGCTCCGCCTCCCGGGTTCACGCCATTCTCCTGCCTCAGCCTCCCGAGTAGCTGGGACTACAGGCGCCCGCCACCTCACCGGGCTAATTTTTTGTATTTTCAGTAGAGACGGGGTTTCACCGAGTTAGCCAGGGTGGTCTTGATCTCCTGACCTCGTGATCCGCCCACCTCGGCCTCCCAAAGTGCTGAGATTACAGGCATGAGCCACCACGCCCGGCAGAGAACACAATTTCTTAATCAGCTCAGCTTAGAGGAGCAAGAAACAGTAGAGAGAACTTAGCTTTGTATTCAGACAGACCAGAGCACTCTCGAACTTCAACTCTGCCATTTTCTTTTTGTTGTTTGTTTCTAAAGAGTCTCACTCTGTGACCCAGGCTGGTGTGCAGTGGCATGATCATGGTTCACTACAGCCTCAACCTCCTAGGCTCAAGCCATCCTCCCATCTCAACATACAGAGTAGCTGGGACCACAGGCACACGCCACCACACCAGGCTAATTTCTGTATTTTTTGTAGAGGCAGCATTTCACCATGTTGTCCAGGCTGGTATTGACCTCCTGGGCTCAAGGGATCCACCTGCCTCAGCCTCCCAAAGTGCTGCAATTACAGGCATGAGAACTTTGCCGCTGTCAAGTACTATGCACCTTTGCAGGATTCAGCACCTCCTTGGACCTCAGTTTCCTCATCTGTAAAATGAGGTCACTGCCACCTGCTTCTCAGGAATGTAAAGGGTTTACAGTAATGAAAGAAATGTGCTGAGCGTGATACCTGGCACTTGAAAGACAGTCAATAAACAAATAGTAACTACTATAACCATGAGGTTATTAGCCCAATGGGTCAGCTATTTGGAAACCACCTACCCAAGGGAAAAACAGTGTGAAGTCCAGTTTTCAGCCTGCCCAAGGAAGCCTGAGCTAAAGCGACCATGGGATGATGAGAAACCAATGTCTGCCCATTGGCAGGAGAAATAACCACAAACCAAACCACTCGCTCCAAAAAGTGTGCAGCTGCGGCTTTCACACTGCACTTTGTATTCTCCTTCCAGCTCTGTTGCAGAGGTAGCCACTACTAAGCTTACTTTACCAGTTACTAATGTGCCAAACACGGATCCAGCCACATTCTCCATGAGCTTCCCACCCACAGCAAGTACCCCTGTTCAGCACACTCCAGAAGCAAAAGACACCTGCCGGAATCTGGTCTCCTCCTCCACCTCCCACCTCCCCTTTGCAAGATGGGTACCTGCGCCCTTCCTGCTCCTGGAGTCAGACACATCCAAAATCAGTCATTTGGTGTATGGGCCTAATAGAATAAGCCTTAATGTAAACCCAAGTAAAGCATGTCTTATGCCTCCTGTGCCAATGAACTGATGAGGCATCTACCCAGGCGAAGCTAGCCAGGTGCCCCATAGTACCCCACAGGCTACTGTGTTCCTCTTGATTAGAAAAGTTCCTAACTTATTGCAACCCACGGTTTACATCCCCACCTGACTCAGGCTCCTTAAGGCAGGAACCTTATCCTGTTTACCAACAACTCTGGGTAATACATAGCTTTTGCTAGTAATAGGGGCATCATAAAAATGTGTTCGGCCGAGCGGGCGCAGTGGCTCATGCCTGTAATCCCAGGACTTTGGGAGGCTGAGACAAGCGGATCACCTGAGGCCAGGAGTTCAAGAACAGTTTGGCCAACATGGCGAAATCCCATCTCTACTAAAAATACAAAAATAAGCCGGGTGTGGTGGCGCATGTCTGTAACCCCAGCTACTCAGGAGGCTGAGGCAGGAAGGATTGCTTGAACCCAAGAAGCGGAGGTTGCAGTGAGCCCGAGATCACATCACTGCACTCCAGCCTGGGTGACAGAGCAATCATCTCAAAAACCAAAAACAAACAAACAAACAAACAAAAGACACCTTAGTGTGAATTTAAGATGAAGCACTCTCTCCCCCAAGGATATTGGCTTGAGGGATGGAGGAGGGTACATGAAGAGAGAAGTAAAGGTAAAGGGGGTTGCAACTCGGACACACCGGGCTGAAAACAGTAAGCCTTCCCTCCTCGGTAAAGGTCAGTCAACCCTGGTGCTATTTCCATCCCCCACCCCGTTCCCTTTTTTATTATTTTATTTTTTCCTTTTCCATTTTCAGGGTTTTCATGTCATAACTGGTTCTTGATAACAGCAATGTCACATGCCTGAAAAAAGTAAGCACTTGGTCATCCAGAGAAAATTACCCAATTTTCAGTTTCCCTTAAACTTTGTTTTCCTGCTCTGATGCCAACCTCCCAGTCATGCCACCGCCCTTTAGTGCCGAGATCAGAAGACGAAAAGAAAGGAAAAGCATACAATCAGTTAGATATTTTTAAAAGGTCAATGGCATCTCTTAGATAAATGGGTTCCATGGGGAAAGAGAGTTAGGAGGCCATTAAATTTCTTTAACTCTCCTTCACCCACCAGCACAAGCAAATTAAACAAGGGAAAAAAAAGGAAGCCAAAAGGGCAGTCAATTCTTAAGACAAACCAAAGGCCTTTTCTAGTTGCGGTATCCCCTTTCCCTAAATGGAAAAGTCTCTCACTAACTCTTTCTTCATATTTTTCTTCACTTACTTTATTCTAATCACTTTAGGATATTAGAGCTGCTACTCCAAAGTGAGAAATTGCAATAAATGTGCTTAGGCCCACATTGACATAAACTTTTTTTTTGGCGGGGGGCTGGGGGGAGGTCAAGTGTATTATTATATTCACAGTGTAACTACTGCTGTTCAGGTGTGACTTTTCAGACACCATGAATTCAACAGCATCCTCGAATAAGCATTTTTCTTTTCCCAATTGAGACAAGATTTGCAAGTTAACAAACCATTTAATAATATGGCTTCATTTTGTTGTCATGGTCTCTCACACACACACACACACACACACACACACACACACAACAGTAGGAAAACACTTTCCATATGGTCTTGCTCCCCAAAGGCTGATGATTCAGGTCAGGGACACCCTGTAAGACCATGCGCTCCACGTAACCTCCATTTCAAGCCAGAGCCAAGACAATGAAGACGGCTCCCACAGGGTGCACACCTCCAGCAAGTGAATACAGTAATAGCAGCAGAGCATGGTCGTGGAAGTTGGAGAAAAGAGAGAAAACCAAGTGGGCAAAATTATGTCATTTTTGTATTTTTCAAAAGGAATGTTCTTTGGACGTATATGAGGAGCTAGAAATGAACATAAATGTTCTTTCACTTTGGCAAGGCATTCTTGAAAGGATGTCATCCCACTGCTAATAAAAATATAATATAGGCCGGGCACGGTGGCTCACACCTGTAATCCCAGCACTTTGAGAGGCCGAGGTGGGCGGATCACCTGAGGTCAGGAGTTTGAGAACAGCCTGGCCAACATGATGAAACCCTGTCTCTACCAAAAATACAAAAGAGTAGCCGGGCATGGTAGTGGGTGCCTGTAATCCCAGCTACTTGGGAGGCTGAGGCAGGAGAATCACTTGAACCAGGGAGGCGGAGGTTGCTGCGAGCCGAGATTGCACCATTGCACTCCAGCCTGGGTGACAAGAATAAAACTCCGTCTCAAAAAAAAAAAAAAAAAAAAACATAGAGGGCCACCCCCTAAGAAAAACTTAAAACCACTGATTTGTGGTCAGGTAGCAACATCAGGGTGGAAATCTAATACAAACATCATACTTGGGGTACAAAAGGAAATTAACCAAGATCCCAGAGACTATGACATGACTAACAAGGACAGTGAAAACACATTTTCTCAATAAAATATATGACCTAATTCAGCCAATATAAGCATGGTTACATTTTCCTTAGTCCTACTTCTCTATCATTTTTAAGATCATGTGACAGGTGTCTCAGGTGTCATCTCAGATGTGCCATGCTATACACTGTGTTCTGTCTGCAGGGCTTCATCATACTTCCAGAATAAGTTTAATCTACAAAAATGCACTTATGTTAACACAAATATCAACCACAAAACGTTAAGGATGTTGTTAGCGTTGGCTTCTTGAAGGAAAATTCCCCACATTTATGCAACTCCATTATCTATGTGGGGGAGTCTCGGGAAGGTCTCCAAGAGCTGACCAAACCCTAAAGTATTTTTTCTCCTTTTAATCTGAAATTATTTCTGAATATGACACGTCAAATTATCACTTGGTTTTCCCTGAATAGGACAACCCTGTATTATAACCTTGACCCTGACAAGGACTCCTTGGTTCTAATGCCTACACTCCCAGCTCCTTGGCAGAAAGGGCCCCGGCAGTATTGACTGTAAACAGAGAGGTAGAAACAAAGGGAACTTCAGTAAAGGCACCATCTACTGTCTAAAGTTGGAATGCACCAACCAACAGGTTCTTCAGGTGGAGAGGTGGATTAAGGAAGAGTTCAGAGGGCCTGAGATGAGTTCTAGATCAGGACTGATCTTTAGCCGTCAGAAGAGTGGCTGGTGGGAGCAACCAGCAAAGCAGAGGTTTTCAAACTTGTCTGCACATTAGAATCACCTGGGGCGTCTTAAAAACTCCATTGTCCAGGCTGCGACCCAGGGAAGCCGAATCCAGATCTCTGGGAGTAGGACACAGGCACCAGTATTTTTTAAGACTCTCCAGATGTGCAGGCAAGTTTGAGAACCAATGCCTGCAAAAGCATTCCCAGTGAGCCTTGAGCAACGTTTTGAGCGGCATAAGCAGAGTTGGGAGGGCAGCGGCCTTAGGGTGAAGGGGAACACACAAAGCAAATATTCAAAGTTTCAAAAATCCTGTGTAACTAACTCCAACATGACAGCCAATTACCTGTCTAGAGGCCAAACAGTGATGCAACTTGGAAAAGTCCCGGGGAGAGCCAGAATGTGTGCTCCAAGTGAGGCGGGGGCTCTCGGGGATGACCTGCTTGGGCGGTGCAGTGGTCGGGAGGATCCGGGAAGAGAGAGGCCACACGCCCCTTTTTGTTCCAGGGCATGGTCTGGCCGAGCACGCCGAGGACTTAGGTACGACAGGATAGGTCAGGGACTGCTTCGCGTGGGTCTCTCCCAGCTGTCACTAGAGCCGGAGGGTCCAGGCAGGGGTGCGAAGGCACAGAGCCCCTCTTCACTAAAGGGAGGTCCTGCAGGGCCTCCTCCCTCCCACCCCGCCGCGAGGCGGGTTCCCCAGGGATTGCCCGCATCTGTTCTGCGCCTGTCCTCGGCTGGGCGCGGCGCGGGAGTTCGGGTCGCACCTACCAACCCCAGGACCAGCGCGGCACCGAGAGCGGACGCCCGGACTGAGCACAGCGCACCTGGCTGAGCCCGAACGCCTGGGGGTCCCGCCGCCCTGGGCGGCACCTAGCACCCTGGAGCCCGGCTCCCGGCGCACACCCGCCCCGCTCCCGGTCGGAGCTCACTCACCGCCGCCACCGCCGCCGCCGCCGCCTCCGCCTCCCGCGTCCAGCTCCCGCCGCAGCCAGCAGAGCCCGGCCGGAGTGGAGGGGCCGCTGCGCCGCCAGGAGGCCGAGCGAGCCCGCGCCCCGCCCCGCAGCCGCCGCCCGCCCTCCCGGGAGGAGGGGCAGGGGCCGGCCGGGGGCCTAGACCCGCCGGGGCTGCCGCGGGCCCAACCCTCCCTTCGATCCGCCCGCGGCCGGTCGGGACGAACCTCCCCAGGCACCATCGCACGACCCGCCCTCTGCTCCGCTCGGCCCCAGGCTGCGCTTAGACTTCACCCTTCCCCGGAGCCGCTTGTCCTTCCACCTCCCCTCCGCCTTCACCGTGTGTATTTCTTGTCCCAGCCTCGGCCTCTCCAAATTCCTGGCCTCCAGGAAGCCCTCCCTATTTCGCGCTCCCAACTGCTCCGAGCTCAGTTTACTCCTTTCCCTTCCTTTCCCTGCTCAGTCTTTTTCCCCCTCGCTGTCAGAAACTTAAGGGATACCGCTCTCTGCCACAGCAAACCCACACCTATTTATTGAGCACCTACTATGTCTAGACACTGGTGGGGAGGGAATCCCACTTGGGCGGTAACAACAAATGTCTGTTTCTGTTGAAGAGACAGGAAGGTGGGGTGCCTCGTAAGGTGACACAGCTGGCGGTAGTAGGGCTGGGATTCCAATACAGTTTTTAGGTCCTTGTTTAGACCCACTCCACGGTAAACTGTGGCATGCCTCTCGCTAGCTGTGAGAACTTGGACAAAATGTTATCAGTTCTAAACCCCAGTTTACTCATCTGTAAAATGAAGAGCTGGATACTCCATCAGCTATAAGGATTCCCTGAGAAAACAACTTTTTTTTTTTTTTTTTGAGACGGAGTCTCGCTGTTTTGCCCAGACTTTAGTACAGTAGCATGATCTCGTCTCACTGCCTCTGCCTCCCGGGTTCAAGATATTCTCGTGCCTCAGTTGCTAGGACTACAGGTGCTCACCACTACACCCGGCTAATTTTTGTGTTTTTGTAGAGACGGGGTTTCACCACGTTGGTCAGGCTGGTCTCGAACTCCTGACCTCAAGTGATCCACCCGCCTCGGCCTCCCAACGTGCTGGGATTACAGGTGTGAGCCACTGTACCCGGCCCAACCAGTACTTAATACGCGTTTGCTGACATATTGAATGAAATAGACCCTTGAAAACTTAACAATTCAAAACAATATAAAAGGACTTGAAAAAGTAATTGGTTGGTGCAAAAGTAATTGCAGTTTTGCTATTACTTTCAATAGGAAAAGCCGCAGTTACTTTTGCTCCAACCTAATAATAGTGATTCATTGCCAGGAAAGAAAAAAAAAAAAAAAATGCTACTTATCCCAAGCGGGCAGCATGGTCAAGGGAGTCTTTTTGGAGGAAGCTGGATTGCACTATTCTCAAGCTAGGGGGTCTAGGTTGGGGAAGACAGCCAAGGTTGTGGGGTGTGTGAACAGCACCCAGAGGATGGACCAGCTTTCCTGAGCAGAGGCTGCCTGGGGCGGGGCACACATGCTAGAAAGTGGGATGAGGCATACTAGAAAGGTAGATGGGATCAGACAGTGGAAAAGGCATGAAATGCCAAAGTGAGGGGGCTCAAGGCAACCAAACAGTACTTGGACACCTCAAAATGACTGGAATGGAACCTGCATGCAATAGAGGGCACCTAAATGGCCCTGGAAACCAGATGGGGGAAACCCATAGCCTAGGAACCAGCAAAATCATGGGGTACAGGGGGAGTTGCAACAGGGAGGGACAGGAAAGAAATAATTTTCCAACTGGGCTTACGCCTGTAATCCCAACACTTTGGGAGGTCAAGGCAGTGGATCACTTGAGCACAGGAATTCAAGACCAGCCTGGGCAACATGGCAAAACACTGTCTCTACAAAAAAAAAAAAAAAAAAGTGCATACACACACACACACACACACACACACACACACACAAATTAGCCAGGCCTGGTAGCATGTGCCTGTAGTCCCAGCTACTCAGGAGGCTGAGGTGGGAGGATCAGATTGATCCTGGTGACCGGTTGTAGGCAATGCAGTGAGTTGTGAACTGCCCCGGTGGACTCCAGCCTGAGGTCAACAGAATGAGACACTTGGATCATCAAAAAAAGAAAGAATAAGAAAAAGAGGCTGCTTTTCAGGAGAGCTGCTGAAGGTTCTATGGAGCATGAAGTAATGGTGGAACTTTTTGGTGAAATGCCCCAGCAGGCAGCTGGGAAGTGGAGGAGTGTCTCTGGGCAGCATCCATGTGGAGGGTGAGGGGAGAATGAGGACCAGGATCCAGGAAAGGAGAGTGCAGCGCCTTTACGGAGGGTGGAGGAAGAGGAGGGCATCACCCAAGGGAGAAAGAGGAGGGTAACTGAGAGCTGTCAGGAAGAACCTAGGAGTCTTTGATGGAAGCCCAAGGGTGAGGGACTCCTGAAGGAGAGGGCAGTGCCGAATGTCACTAATCCACTTCTCACATGGGCCCTTCCCAGGATCCGTAGAGAGTGTGCACTCTGGAAATATTTGTTAACTATCAAAAAAAAACATTTCATCAGCAACTTCCCCTCCCATACAGCGATTTCGCTGATGACAAAAATAAGGGGAGCTGTTGGAGGCAAAGACAGAGGTGAAAGAGATTAGCTACCAGAGACACTGCTTTCCACGCTCCCATTGTCGAGATGGATGCTCAAGCCCCTCCCGCCTCAACTTAAAGCAGACACTTCCAGGGAATGCTTCTGAAAAACACCTTTGTTTTTGTTTTTATTTAATGTAAGTCTGGCTCCCTTAATTATGGTTTTTGAGCCTGCAGAAAGATTAGGGGGGGAACGGGGGGGTCAGTGGCAGCAACTTGCCAAAGAGAAGTTTCTAGGAGGATGAGTAGAGAAAAATCACCTCTTTCCTCCTCCAAATTTTCTATACATGAAATACATGATACAAAAATATTCACATAAGTGCTACAGTATAAATGACATCTGAGTAGTGACACAGAATACAGGAAGGGTGGCAGAAGGGAGGCTGCAGTGTGGAACAGGTCTTATGGCATGCACTTGGAAGATACAATGCAAGGCCGGGCGCGGGGGGCTCATGCCTGTAATCCCAGCACTTTGGAAGGCCAAGACGGGTGGATCACTTGAGGTCGGGAGTTTGAGATCAGCCTAGCCAACATAGTGAAACCCCATCTCTACTAAAAATACAAAAAATTAGCCGGGCGTGGTGTACACGCCTGTAATCCCAGCTACTCAGGAGGCTGAGACAGGAGAATCACTTGAACCCAGGACGTGGAAGTTGCAGTGAGCCAAGATCACGCCATTGCGCTCCAGCCTGGGTGACAGAGTGAGACTTCATCTCAAAAACAAAAGAAGAAGATGTAATGCACATGGATAACAGAAAGAGTGTGGAGGGCATTTCTGGAAGGTGTGATCATACACCCAAGACAGGGAAACAGGAGGAAGTGAACAAAGCAAAAGATAGTACATGGTTTATTTGATTGAAGTGGACAAGCTATTCTGCTTGTAAAGAAAGATGGGACTGGGACGGACACCCAGGAAGAGGGCTTTTGCTTAGAGTCTTTGGGAAACAGGCTGCCTTAATATGGGTTGCCCTGAAGGGGGAGCCTGTGACAAGACTTGCCTGCCGGCGGTGTATTTAGGGTGATCCCTAGAAGCAGGAGACAGGGAGCAGGAAGAGTGGGACAGGGAAGGAGGAAAGACACTATTAGGGTGTGTTAGTGACAGTGGTGCTGTATGCAGGGGGCCTGATTCCCCTAGGACCTCCTGGGAAGATGCTGAATGCCCCCCGAATTGACAACCTGAAGCTCAGGGAGCTGGAGTATTTTTCCAAGTCTTCAACAAAGACTGCTCCTACGTGCCTTACCCCTACTTCTAGGCTACCCACCTCCCATGCTGAGAGGGCTCCTTGGAACAAAAGTGCTCCCTTGTGATGGAAAGCTGTCAGCACGAAGTTGGTCTGAGTGTGCAGGGAGCTGTCCCAGCACGGATAGCTTCTGTGCCGCCAGGCTGCTGCCGTGCCCATGGCTTCAAGCTCCGCCCCTGCTGTGCCAGGACTCCTTCAGGACCTGGTGCCTACATCATTCCACAGCCAGCAGTCTCTCCTGGCACTATCCCTCTACTCCAAGCTGTTGCATGGTGGAGCAACTCCACCAAAACACCGATTCCCCATAAACAGGTTTCCCCAGAACCCCAGAGGTCAGATTTCCAGCAGGTTCCATGGGCATGGCGCCATAGAAACTTCTTTCCCCTCCAGTGAGACCCAGCTGTGTCCTCTCCAACAAGGTCTGGCCGTAAGCAGGAGAAGAGGGGAGACTAATTCCTTGGGTGCTCAATCTCATTTTTGGACTTTGCACACTTCCCACATGAAGTGAGGAATCTCAGTCTTAAACTGCTCACTTTTCAAAGTGTTCACTTCTACAAGTGTTGAGGGAAGAGAATACATCAAACACTCATATTAAGTTTCTGTTTGAACTTCTAGAGCCCCTCGGGCAGGCAAACTTGCTAGGCCTACGGAAAAAGAATCAAACCCCTTGGCAAGGTGTGGCAAGCCTCTCAAAATCTGGCCCCAGCTGGCAGATAAGTCAAGGAGAGGGCTATGCCCCTAGCCAGCCATCCACACCCTGGGCCTGCTGTCAAGATTCCTTCATCTAAAACACCCTTCCTTCTTGCTCTTTCAAGGTTTAGCTTAAGTCCCTCCTCCTCTAAGAAATCCTCCTCCATCCTCCCTTTCTGCCTTGTGGGGTGCTTTATTGTAGCACCTATTTACTTGTAATTCAACCCTTCCAACACTGTGAGTTTCTTAACTAAAGGGAACGGGTCAGATTCCTCCCTGAGTCTCTAGCCACTAGCACATAGCAGGTGTTCACTAAATGTTTGATGAATGAATGAATAAGCATGCTAGTCAGCACGCACACACGTAGCCAGTCAGGAAATGCCATTGTAGAACAGGTTTTGAGGTGAAGCTCACCTCTTGTGGCCAGGCCAGAGACTGGCCCAGCCCATCTGAATGCCAATAAAGACTTGCCCCATGGCCTTGGACTAGTAACCTAATCTCTGTAGCCTGGATCCCTAGGCCTGCAAAGAGAGGTGATATTTATTTACCTCATAGCAGAAGAAGTGAGACCTAATTAACAGTAAGTGGTCCGGCCGGGCACAGTGGCTCCTGCCTGTAATCCCAGCACTTTGGGAGGCCGAGGTGGGAAGATCACCTGAGATCGGGAGTTTGAGACCAGTCTGGCCCATATGTTGAAACCCCGTCTCTACCAAAAATACCAAATTAGCCGGGCATGATGGCATGCGCCTGAATCCCAGGTACTCAGGAGGCTGAGAAAGGAGAATCACTTGAACCCGGGAGGCAGAGGTTGCAGTAAGCTGAGATCGCACCATTGCACTCCAGCCTGGGCGACAGAGTGAAACTCCATCTAAAAAAAACAAAACAAAACACAACAAAAACAGAAAAAAAATAAATAAATAAACCGTCCTAAGAAGCCTTTGGAAAAGTCACTGTGTATGTGTATAGTATGGAGGAAGGGAATGAAACCCAGTATGCCATTGCATATCCTTATTCTATGGGAGAGACAAGAAGATAAACTATTACTTTTTTTTATTCGCTCTAAAGGTAGCATACCCCATTATATGGTGGAAATGTTGAAAGAGGAGTGAAGTTTCTCAGTAAGAGAAAAACATCAAATAGCTTGAGTTTGACTCCATGCTACTCCTCCAGTATTTCCCCTAAGGGGAACACAGATTTCTTCCCACAGATATTTCAACGTGCAAGGTGAATGAAAAATCAAGAGAGAACCAATTGCAACATTAGAGGGATTCAGAATAGTCAAAAGTATTTTAGATACATTTTGTGGTCGGTTGGACCCCAGTTGGAGCCAAGCACGGCTTGAGTTTCTAGAAGCTTGGACTGCCAGTCTTACAGACTGAAGAACTTAGTGTAGGAATGTCAAAGCTCTGCTGACCAGTGGAAGGAGGAATTTTCCAGAAACAAGGCAAGTTTACACTCACCATCCCCTCAGCCATCCCCAAAACACCAACTAATACTAATTCAATAAACATGCATGTATTAAATGTTATTGGGAATGTGTCCCTGGTTATGTTGAAACAACTCCAAAATTGAAAAGTCCCTTTCGAACCATGATTTCGGCAAAGTTGGGATAGCTCCAATTCCAAGTTTCAAAACAAAACCTTAGCCAGGCACAGTGGTTGAGGCCTATAATCTCAGCACTTTGGGAGGCCGAGGAGGGCAGATCACTTGAGCTCAGGAGTTTAGAACCAGCCTGGGCAACATAGTGAAACCCCATCTCTACAGAAAATACAAAAAAAAATTCGTCAGGTGTGATGGCTCGCGCCCGTAGTCCCAGCTACTCAGGAGGCTGAGGTGGGAAGATGACCTGAGCCCATGAGGTCTAGGCTACAGTAAACTATGATTGTGTCACTGCATTCCAGCCTGGATGACAGAGCAAGACCCTGTCTCAGAAGAAAAGAAATTAAAAACAAATAAAGAAACAAAAATCCTTGAAACATTTAAAAAGTTTTGACTCTGTGGACCACATTTTATTTGTAGCAAATTAATCAACCATTCTTTGGTTTGAATTATTTGGTTATAGATGATCTTGAGTGACACATTCTCAGATTATTTTCAGACCAATTGGGCAACAAATGAGACCAAAAGACACCAGTACAAATGTTTTAAAATTCTGCATTTTTGTTCATTTCTGACTGCCAAAGCCTTCTAGCAAGGGATTTCTCCTTTCAAAACACATTTTTCTTGGCTATGTCTAAAGCAAAAGTAGCAAGCCAGGACTATTTGGTGGCTAGGGCTGAAATAATGAAAACTCAAATTTAGTCTTGCAGTAGTACAATTTATTTCCACAGAACTTTCATGTAAGGGTTTTTGAGTTGGTCTGCCCAAGAGCAGACTGAAGTCGAAAAACTGGCGATTCCTTCTGCTTATAGCCCTATAGTCAAGGTGATAGTGATTACAGGAGGGAACTTGAATTTCTTGGGCAATTTGAAGAATTCCACACTCAACATTTAAATTTCAGAACAAGCCTGAACAACACGGTGAAACCCCGTCTCTACAGAAAATACAAAAATTAGCCAGGCTTGTGGTGCACACCTGTGGTCCCAGCTACCTAGGAGGCTGAAGTGGGAGGCTTGCTTGATCGAGCCCAGGAGGTGGAGGTTGCAGTGTGCCGTGATCACACTACTGCACTCCAGCCTGGGCGACAGAACTGAGACCCCATCTCAAAAATAAATTAATTTTTAAAATAAAAATAAATTTCAGAACAACCCATGAGGTACATGTTCTTATCCCCAATTTATGGATAAATAAAATGGATACATTTATTTATTCTTGATAATTAAATAGAGAAGCAGAGATTGAGACCTGGGTCTGTCAGAACTAGAGCTTTGCTCAAGAGTCATAGGACTTCAAACCAGAAGGCATCTAAGGGATCATTATCCCAAGCCTTGCTTCCCTCATTTCAGACCACAGTTGGCTTTCTCCTTGACAGGTCCTGCTGGAAGCCAAGGGACATCAAAGCCTCTGGCAGCCACAGGGAGTTTTCAGATGAGTGATTTTCCTGTGAGTCTCCATCTGTGTGCTTTAGTCTTGCAACCAGCAAGTGTAGGTGACTGCCTTTTCCAAGCCCCACCCAGTGCCAGTGGAATGAGCACTGACCTGTCCTTTCCTGCCTGATACCTCAGTCTCCCTCAACACGAGTTCCCTTCCATGAAATTCAAGGACGTGGAGATTGGCGTCCACATGCCTTTCCCTTGCCAGGAGAACTCTGGAGTTTGTGCCAATATGAAGAAGATGACTTTTCAAACGTGAGTATCTGTTTGGAAAAGGGGGAAAGTGAGAGTGACCGTGGTGGTTTTTGTAACTCAACCTTAGGAAGCTCTGCCTGCCACAGCAGCCAGGAGGGAACTGAGCTGGGGCGACAGGGGCCAGCAAAGTCCAGGGGAAAAGCCTCACATTGAGGAGGTTCCAGATTCGCTCCAGATCTCTTAGGGCTAACGGTTCTTTTTCTCTGAGGCCTCCAATCCACTGTGTCTCTGAAATCTCAGGAATTGAGGTGAATGTCTCTGAATCAAACATTAGAAAGGTACCAAAGGCTGGGTGTGGCGGCTCACACCTGTAATCCCAGCACTTTGGGAGGCTGAGGCAGGAGGTTAACTTGAGCCCAGGAGTTCAAGATCAGCCTGGGTAACAAAGTGAGACCATGTCTCTACAAAAACAAACAAACAAACTTTTAAAATTAACTGAGCATGGTGGTGACTGCCTTTCATCCCAGCTACTCAGGAGGCTGAAGTGGGAGGATCCCTTGAGCCAGGAATTCAAGGCTGCAGTGAGCCAAAATAGCACTACCGCATTCCTGCCTGGGTGACAAAGCAAGACCCTCCCGTCTCTAAAAAACAAGAACAAAACAAAAAAGAAAGGCACTGTGTGTTTGGATGAAAGACTAGATGCTCAAAAATGTCTGAGGTGGCAACACAGCAAAATTTATAGGTAGCTTGTTGAAGCAGGATAGAGCCTATCTTGAACCATTTGCAGTGGACGGGGAAATAATGGGAAATTTAGGAATCATTGCCTAAATGATGTGCAAGATGTACACATCATTGGCGTATTTCAGTGCTGTCTTAATGTGAACCGAGTAATTATTTTTAGTAATATTCAAAGATGTGCCCTTACATGTGTCTCTTTTTTTTGTTTTTTGTTGTTTTTTTTTTGAGACCAAGTCTTGCTCTGTTGCCCAGGCTGGAGTGCAATGCCATGATCTTGGGCTTACTGCAACCTCTACCTCCCGGGTTCGAGCAATTCTCCTGCCTCAGCCTCCCAAGTAGCTGGGACTACAGGTGCCTGCCACCACGCCCAGCTAATTTTTGTATTTTTAGTAGAGACAGGGTTTCACCAATTGGTCAGGCGGGTCTCGAACTCCTAACCTCAGGTGATTCGCCTGCATCGGCGTCCCAAAGTGCTGGGATTACAGGCATGAGCCACCGCGACTGGCCTTTTTTCTTTTTTTTGAGATAGAGTCTCACTTTGTTGCCCAAGCTGGAGTGCAGTGGCACTGTCTTGGCTCACTGCAAACTCTGCCTCCCGGTTTCAAGCAATTCTCCTGCCTCAGCCTCCTACATAGCTAGGATTACAGGCACATGCCACTATGCCCGGCTAATTTTTGTATTTTTAGTAGAGACGGGGTTTCACCATGTTGGCCAGGCTGATCTCCAACTCCTGACCTCAAGTGTCTGCTCACCTTGGCCTCCAAAAGTGCTGGGATTACAAGGGTGAACCACTGCACCTGGCGTCCACGTGTCTGTTTTATATAGGGCTGCATTATGGTTTTCGTAGGCCCTATGCACTTCTGACTTGTGAATCTCTTTCCCCATTTAAAAAAAAAATTGTAGTAAGACTCTGTCTCAAAAAAAAATTGTAATTTTATTTTTAAATTTATTTTTTAGAGACAAGGTGTCACTATGTTACCCAGGTGGGTCTCAAACTTCTGGCCTCAAGCAATCCTCCTGCCTTGGCCTCCCAAAATCCTTGGATTACAGGCCTGAGCCACCAAACCTAGCCCCCAAAATTGTATTTTATGAATTCATTGATATAAAGAAATATATGTGAATATTATATGTGAAGTCATTTTCTTCCACCTAAAAGTTTATTCTTTTTCTTCTGATTCTAAAAGAAATTAAACTTTTCTGTGTGCCCTGCAAGTATGGTGGGCCCAAGTGCTGTGCCTGCTATGCCTATAGGATGAGTGGGCCCTGCTAACATAACGTGGGTTTCTGTTCTACACTCACTACCTGGGGAATGTTTAAAAATAGCTTTGCTGGGCGGGGCGTGGTGGCTTAGGCCTGTAATCCCAGCACTTTGGGAGGCCGAGGCGGGTGGATCACGAGGTCAGATCAGCAGATCCTGGCTAACACGGTGAAACCTCGTCTTTACTAAAAATACAAAAAAATAGCTGGGCGTGGTGGTGGGCACCTGTAGTCCCAGCTACTCGGGAGGCTGAGGCCGGAGAATGGCGTGAACTCGGAGGCGGGGCTTGCAGTGAGCCCCGATGGCGCCACTGCACTCCGGCCTGGGGGACAGAGTGAGACTCCCTCTCACAAAAAAAAAAAAGAAAAAGAAAAAAAGCTTTGCTTGGGGGCTCACTCAAGACCAATTAAATCAAAGTCTCTAGGGGTGAGGCCCAGGCATTCTATTTTTGGCATTTTTAAAAGTTCTCCCAGGTGACTCTAATGTGAGGCCATAATTGTGCTCCTGGTTCTAATAGTATTTTCCTCATAGGACCTTAAGCTTTGCAGCAGCAAACTCTCCTACTACTTTTTTTTTTTTTTTTTCCTTTTTAAGACTATCCTTTGAGGCTGAGATGGGCCACTCTTCTACAGATCAATATTCCAAGCATAGGACTTGACTGTGTTTTGTTTCCATCAGAGAAAATCCACTTCTTTGTATCACAGCGGGCCAATGTTTTTGAAATGTTTGTTAACCACAAAATCCTGCACTTTCTGCGCTTCCTGCCCCACCTCTCCTTTCCAAGCCTCTGCTCTTTGCAAGCTGCCTGGAGGGGGAGATAGGGTGGAAGGCAGAGAGAAAGCAGTTGCAGATTGTTTCCAAAGCCTCTGGACTTGGAGGTCTGCAGTGCTAGGTAAAAGTTGGGGAAATGTGAGGCTTAAATGTGAGATTTGACTTGAGGGACTAGAAAATCTTATTCCAGATTAGGGGGAGAGAAGACTATGGAGGTGGTGGGGCACAACAGTGCTGAAGAAGCCATTAGAACAGAAAGAAGAAAAAAAAAATCTGGTTTCCCAGCACAAAGGCGCACGTAGGAGCCAGTGGCCTCCACCAGCCTGCCACAGGCAGCACCAGCTGTGCCTCCCTGGGCGACGCCTTCCCTTCCCTGCAGTCAGCCCATCACCTGGCGACCACCTGGGAGGGGAACACCCACTTGTGCCCAGAGATGTTGCACATTCCCCCTCTACTGCTCCTGAGGACTCCATTCCCCCTTACAATATTCTAGAACATTCTTAAGCCTAGAAGAGAGTGGAGCTCTGGATACCTTGCTCTGATAAGGTGGCCTGGCCTATTTTCATAGGATTAAAAATGTTTTAGAAAACAAAGAAAAATTGGAAGATAACTCCCACAAACATAGTACAATTTATGTTTCAGCACCTTAATGAATTCATACCAGAAAAAGATTTAACCATTCAGCAATAAAATTCAGATATCTGAGAATTATAATGCCCTCAATAGATATAAAAATGGTAGAAAACATTTTAGGAAGGAAAGTGACCTATATTTGATATGATGTGGACAGCCAAGAAGTATGATCCTAAGGGACATATAAAGGAACAGTATAATGTAACACACTGAATTTGGCCAGAAGGTTCTCTGGTAAGGGAGCTCTTAGGATCACATACCATCTATCTTAATTACATACCTGTCCAAAAGATAGAACACAACAGGAAGAATGTACTTTTAATGAGCTTGGAGGGCTATAAAATAGTTACCTTGTTACAAACTTTGGTTTTTATATACCAGCAGGGAACAAACTATTTGTTCTCTGTTTTCAGTTTTGATTGCATAAACCAACATTGCTATGGAGTTGTAAAGATAAAATGGGAAGAGATTTTCAAAAGGGGGTTCTTTATTACTTCTGAATGTGGCAGCTGAGAAGTCAGATGTTGCATGGTACCTCCATTTTTTTCTTCAGCTGTTCCTATTTGAATGAGAGGCACTTAATAAAATCGAGAAGTTTGGAAACATGGTGTGTTGATGAAATCTTTCTGGAGATGGATGGTGATGGTGGCTGCAAAGTGCTGTAAATGTACTCAATGCACTGAACTGTATGCTTAATAATAGATTAGCTGGTAAATTTTACGTTACGCAGATTTTACCACAATTAAAAAAAAAAAAAAAAAAAAAAAAAGGAGCGAGGAGCTCCTCAGCCCAGGTTACAGAGAAAAACAAAAAACGCAAAGAAAAACATCGTGGTTATAATTTTGATTGTATGTGTGTACACATACATATGACAAAATGAAGAAAGGAGATTATCTAGGCCGGTGCAGTGGCTCATGGCTGTAATCCCAATACTTTGGGAGGCTGAGGTGAGCAGATCACGAGGTCAGGAGTTCAAGACCAGCCTGGCCAAGATGGTCAAATCCCATCTCTACTAAAAATGCAAAAATTAGCTGGGCATGGTGGCGGGTGCCTGTAATCCCAGCTACTTGGGAAGCTGAGGCAGGAGAATCGCTTGAATCCGGGAGGTAGAGGTTGCAGTAAGCCAAGATCATGCCACTGCACTCCAGCCTGGGTGACAAAGCAAGGCTCTGTCTAAAAAAAAAGGGCTGGGCGCAGTGGTTCACGCCTGTAATCCCAGCACTTTGGGACGCCGAGGCGGGCAGATCACAAGGGCAGGAGTTCAAGACCAGCCTGGCCAACATGTTGAAACCCCATCTCTACTAAAAATACAAAAATTAGCCAGGTGCGGTGGCAGGCTTCTATAGTCACAGCTACTCAGGAGGCTGAGGCAGGAGAATTGCTTGAACCCGGGAGGTGGAGGTTGCAGTAAGCCAAGATCGTGCCACTGAAAGGAGCTGGGCACATTCCTCAGCCCCGGGCTCAAAACTCCCTGAGCCTAGTACAAACACATCCCATCCTCCCATCCCACCACATACCACCATATATCTCTCAAACTCCCTGAGCCCAGTACAAACACCACCTGGAAAGTCTCCGATAAGGGGACAGCCGTTCAAGGTTACTGAAAGCGCGGGAGCCAAAAGAATTTCTTTGTTCCCCTGCAACTTTCAGGCTATAAAAAGCAAACGCTCGCATTGTTCGGGGCCCTCTTGTATACTGTGGAATGGAGGGACCAGGTTCGAACTTGTAGTAAAGATCCTTGCCGCTTGGCTTTGACTCTGGACTCTGGTGGTCTTCTTTAGGGAACAAACGGTCTGGGCATAACATCTGGGGGCTCGTCCGGGATTCCCCAAGCCCACCAGACCCCTGGTCAACGGATCTGCTAAGATCGATCTACTGATAGGTGAGCTGGCTCGTCTCCGTTTGTCTGTCTGTGTCTGTATGTCTGTTCTGAATCTGAATCTGTGACTCGCGAGGTCTGAAACTGAAGCTGGCACAGTCCTGGCGGACGCGCTATAGGACGGCCAGTGGAGACCGGTGGGAGACGTCCCCTGGCTCTCTTCTGATTTAAATTGCGATCTGAGCTGCCAGAGCGCGTTTGCAATCCGGGCAGCAGCTGACTCTGACCCGGACTGCCGGGGCGCGCTCGCGATCTGAGCTGCCGGAGCGCGTTTGCAATCCGGGCAGCAGCTGCGCTCGCGATCTGACCCGGACTGCCGGGGTGCGCTCGCGATCTGAGTTGCCGGAGCGCGTTCGCGATCCGGGCAACAGCTGACTCTGACCCCGGTTCCCGGGCGCGTGCGTGCAGTCTGAATTGCCCCGGTTCCCAGGCACGCGCGTGCGGTCTGAATTGCCCCGGTCCCCAGGCTCCCGGCTTCCAGTGCCGCGCTTGCGGCCCCGGTCCCCGGGCTCCTGGCTTCCGGCGCCGATTTCCTTTACAGGGATTCTAACCCACATTCCTTTACAGGAAGAGACACAGAAAGTGAGACGGGAGAGAGAGAAAGAGAGAAAGTGAGAAGGGAAATCGGAAAGAAAAAGGGGAGGAAACGGCAGACGTGGAGAGTCAGAGAGAGAGACAGAAAGAGAAAGAGACTAAGTGTAAAGGAGAGAGGACACGGGATGACAGAGAGAGAGAGAGAGAAAGCGCGCGAATGAGATAGAGACTTAAAGAAGAGACCCTGTGAGTCTGTCAATCAAAGATTTGGACAGAAACGAAAAGATTAGAGAGAGCAGGCGGACCGGAGGCGGCCGCCGCACCCGGGCCCGCCCCCCAGGCTGAGTCGCGGGAGGGAGCAGGCGGAGGGGAGGCAGCCGGCACTCACGGGCCCGCTGAAAGGGAAAGTAACTTTGAAAGGCCGGCGGGGCGGACGCGAGGGCGCACTTCGCGGACTAGCCCCCCCCCAGCCGCCTGACTCCACGGTGGCTTTACCCCTTCGGAAAATAGGACCCCCAGATAACACAGGAATCCCCAAACTCCAGTACTGGCCATTCTCCACCAGTGATCTGTATAACTAGAAGACTCAGAGTGCTCGGTTTTCAGACAACCCCAAAGATTTACTGGCTTTACTGGATAGTGTCATGTTCACCCAACAGCCCACTTGAGATGATTGTCAGCAGCTCCTCCGAATCTTGTTTACCACGGAAAAGCGAGAGAGAATACAGGTAGAAGCTAGAAAGCTAGTCCCGGGGGACGACAGTCAACCGACTGCCAACCCTGACCTCATAAACGCGACCTTTCCTCTGACCAGGCCGGCGTAGGACTACAACACGGCAGAAGGTAGAGGACGGCTACACCTTTATCGCCAGACTCTAATGGCAGGTTTCCGGGCAGCTGCTCGCAAGCCCACTAATTTGGTTAAAGTATATTCTATTCGGCAGGAAAAGACAGAGAGCCCAGCCACCTACTTAAAAAGACTAATAGAAACTTTTAGACAGTACACCCCCATAAATCCAGAGGCTCCAGGAAGTCAGGCAGCTGTTGTAATGTCTTTCGTAAATCAGGCAGCCCCAGATATTAAAAAAACTCCAAAAATCAAAAAACTTGAAAGAAAAGCGGATTCAGGACCTCCTTCAGCTAGCCCAGCAGGTTTATAATAACAGAGATACTCCAGAGGAAAGGCAATTTAAGACCACTGAAAAAAATGACCAAGGTCCTGGCAGCAGTAGTACAGAAAGAACATCTACAGCCAGAGTACACCCAACCTAGGCGGTCCCCCAGGCATGATAATCTGAGAAAAGACCAATGTGCCTACTGCAAGGAGGCTGGCCACTAGGTAAGAGACTGCCTCGCTGCTGCCCAACCCGAACCTGGACGCCCCACTCCATGACTGCACCGAGATACTAGCTCAGTTGCACGGAGTTCGAGAAGACCTGCAGGACCGCCCACTTCCTGACGCCGACCTCGTCTGGTTCACTGATAGGAGCAGCTTCATGCATCAAGGCCAGAGGTACGCTGGAGCGGCAGTGACTTCAGAGACTGAGGTAATCTGGGCGGAACCCCTGCCCCCGGGGACATCGGCCCAGAAGGCTGAACTGATAGCGCTCACCCAAGCTCTTACCTTAGGGGCGGGGAAAAAGCTGACGGTATATACAGACAGCCGATATGCTTTTGCAACGGCGCATATACATGAGGCCATTTACAGGGAGCGGGGGTTACTGACAGCTAAAAAAAAAAAAAGAGATAAAAAAACAAGCAAGAAATCCTAGCCCTGCTAACAGCCCTATGGAGGCCAGAAAAGTTAGCCATTGTGCATTGCCCAGGGCATCAGAAACTAACTACTCCAACTGCTCAAGGCAACTTTCTGGCGGACCAAACTGCAAGAAAGGTGGCAAAGGCTCCCAGCCAACTCCTTGCACTCCAGCTCCCTGACCCGGGCCCCCGGGACTTGCCATATTTCCCTGATTATTCAGAACAAGATCTCCAGTGGATTGACAAGCTTCCCCTAAAACAGATCCAGAATAGGTGGTGGACTGATACTAATGACCAAACCATCCTACCAGAAAAATTAAGACAACAAGTGTTAGAACACATCCACCAAACCACCCACCTGGGTGCTCGGCGGAAGATAGACCTGATCAGACGCTCTAAACTCAAATTCAGACATACAGCCGAGATGGCCAGCAACATCGTGACAAGTTGCAAAGTCTGCCAGCTTAACAACGCCTACCCCCAATCCCAGGCTGCAACGGGAACAAGGCTCAGGGGAACCAGGCCCAGTATCTACTGGGAAGTAGATTTTACTGAGATAAAGCCAGGAAAATACGGGTATCGGTACTTACTTGTCTTTGTAGATACTTTTTCAGGGTGGACTAAAGCATTCCCCACCAAAAAGGAAACTGCTCAGGTTGTAGCAAAGAAAATCCTGGAAGATATCCTCCCCAGGTATGGCTTCCCCATCCAGATAGGGTCAGATAATAGGCCGGCCTTCGTCGCTAAGGTAACTCAGGATTTAGCTTCCATCCTTGGGGCAAATTGGAAACTACATTGCACTTACAGGCCCCAGAGTTCAGGACAGGTAGAGAGAATGAATCGGACCTTAAAGGAGACCTTAACTAAATTAACTATGGAGACTGGCACTAATTAGGTGGTCCTTCTCCCCTACGCTCTGTTCCAGGCCCGTAATACCCCTTACAGACTAGGCCTTACCCCTTATAAAATTATGTATGGCAGACCCCCACCCTTAGTTCCCAGCCTAAAAGATGATCTGCTCAAGTCTGAAACAGAAAATGTCTCTGAACTCTTATTTTCCCTACAAGCCTTGCAGAAAATTCATCAAGAAATCTGGCCCAAGCTGAAAAAACTATATGAGACCGGTCCCCCGCCGACACCCCATCCATACCAGCCAGGAGACTGGGTCCTGGTCAAGCGACACCGACAAGAGACCCTAGAACCCAGGTGAAAAGGACCACTCCAGGTACTCCTAACCACACCCACCGCCCTAAAGATAGAAGGCATCACGTCGTGGATCCACTACACCCACGTCAAGCCGGTGGACCCAACCTCCGACCTCCTAGGACCAATCACGGTGGCGGCTGAAGCACCAGACACGTGGACTGTAGACAGAGCTAAAAACAATCCCTTAAAACTCACCCTGCGCCGGCAGCATGGCTCACTGCAAACGTGCAGTTAGGTAGTCTAACCCTAACGTTAGTCGCCCTGGTGGCCGCTGGACAAATCACAAAACCAGCTCTTAATCCCTTTGTCTGGAGATTCTGGCTTTATGAAAACCGAACCCACCCTGGACAACCTCATAAGCCCGGGAAATTATTGGCCAGTGCTGATTGCCCCTCCTCAAGGTGCAACAGCCCAATTCTACTAAATTTTACTGGTTTCCAAATAGCCAAACCTATGACACCAACAATATGCTTTGAGTTTGATCAGACTAAATACAATTGTAAACACTATTGGTGGCACCAAAATGCCGGCTGTCCTTATAACTATTGTAACATCCATAGACCCCGTTATTAGGGAGAGAGAAAACAGTTAGACCCTAAGTGGCCCTTCCATCATAGACGGGATGGAGACTTTTCATATACATAGATAGTTAGAGACCCCTGGAACTCCCGCTGGACCACGCCTCAACATGGGGCTGTATACTACTCCCCCTCCTCCACATGGCCTAGCAGTCACCTCTATCTGTGGCAAGGCCTAGTGCAAGTACTGCCCCTGGTCCACGAGAATATCCAACGACAAGAAAACAGACTAACACAAGACTTACGTCCTTTCTCCTGGTTAAAGTTATTACAAGAAAGACTAGAACTTGCTAACCTTGCAGGACTTCACAGCCTGTCTGGCTGCTTTCTGTGCGCCACTCTAAGGCGTCCACCGCTAACCGCTGTCCCTCTGTCATAGGGATCCTCTACCTTTGCCCAAGCTAACAACCTCCGAAACCTCTCATATGCTCCTATCCTAAACGTGCCCCTATACCTAAACCCCAGTCAGGAGAAGTTTCCCTACTGTTTCTCAGGAACCAATTCCAGCCTCTGTAGCATCACTGCAACGCCCCCTAATATCACCTTAAAGGCTCCATCAGGCATATTCTTCTGGTGTAATGGAACCATATCTAAAAACCTACCTAGTCCCTCTGTTAACAACCTACTGTGTCTCCCTGTCACATTAGTTCCCCGGTTGACTCTACTAAGTGCTGGCGAGTTCCTAAGGTATACCAGTAACTGGACTAGTGCTGTTATTCACCCAGACCCTAGACCGAGACCTGCACGAGCCATATTCCTCCCCCTCATTGCAGGAATCTCCCTCACCGCATCCTTCATTGCGGCCGGACTGGCGGGGGGAGCCCTAGGTCACACCCTCATAAAAAGTAACAAGTTATACCAACAATTTGCCGTTACTATGGAGGAGTCGGCTGAGTCCCTTGCCTCCCTTCAGCGACAGCTCACGTCCCTAGTTCAGGTAACCTTGCAGAACCGGAGGGCCCTAGACCTACTCACTGCAGAAAAAGGTGGTACATGTATATTTCTAAAAGAAGACTGTTGTTTCTACATAAATGAATCAGGACTTGTAGAAGACCGGGTCCAACAGTTACGCAAGTTAAGCACTGAAGTAAAAACACGGCAGTTTGCTTCAGCTGCAGACCAATGGTGGAATTCCTCTATGTTTTCTCTGTTAGCCCCCTTCCTTGGACCCCTGCTAAGTCTACTATTTCTGCTTACCGTAGGACCTTGTGTTGTTAACAGAATTTTACAATTTATTAGGGAGAGATTTGACACCGTACAACTCATGGTCCTCAAAGCCCAATACCAACCTGTAAACGCTGAAACAGAATCAGACTTATAAGACCCAAGATTGGCTCTAAAGATACCTGAAAAGAAGGGGGGAATGAAAGGAGCTGGGCACATTCCTCAGCCCCGGGCTCAAAACTCCCTGAGCCTAGTACAAACACATCCCATCCTCCCATCCCACGACATACCACCATATATCTCAAACTCCCTGAGCCCAGTACAAACACCACCTGGAAAGTCTCCGATAAGGGGACAGCCGTTCAAGGTTACTGAAAGTGCGGGAGCCAAAAGAATTTCTTTGTTCCCCTGCAATTTTCAGGCTATAAAAAGCAAACGCTCGCATTGTTCGGGGCCCTCTTGTATACTGTGGAATGGAGGGACCAGGTTCGAACTTGTAGTAAAGATCCTTGCCGCTTGGCTTTAACTCTGGACTCTGGTGGTCTTCTTTAGGGAACAAACGGTCTGGGCATAACACCACCACATTCCAGCCTGGGCCATAGAGCAAGACTTTGTCTCAAAAAACAAACAAGCTAACTAACAGGTTTCCGGCTGATGGAATGTAAAATGTGAGCATTAATGCATGTTTGAGAGCTTATGAGCATCTAATAAAACCATCTAGTTATAAAATACTACAAATTAACTTATTTTAAAAAATGAAATTCAGAAAATCACTTATAACATGTGGCATCTTGTTCAAGTTCCACCTCACCACACTTCTCTTCCCTTCAGTCTTCTACCATTCAAGCATCCATATTCAGAAAAAAAAAAAAAAATCCACAGAAATAAATGACAAACTCACCTTATGAAATCTATAAAAATTACCAAAACATTTTGACATTTTTCTTTTATTCAAATGAACTAATGGAGAGGCATCAACAAAGGAGTATTAAGATACATGTGGTTTAAAAAAAAAAAAAAACTTACGCAGACCTGGATATTACAACACAATTGGTTGAAAATGCTTTTATGTTGACACAGGCATCATTTTTTTTGAAATATTCCTAATACTCCTACTGTTCTCCAATAACTCCATCAATAATAAAATTGCTATTTTGATTTCCACCTGCTTGACTTTGATGTCTGCTTTCATCAGTGAAGACCTGGGAGGGAGGGGGAATGACAGGCATCTTGCTGGCTTCATATGCATCATCTCGTCCAATCCGCACAATAGCCCAGGCAATGTGGTGAAACCCACTGTGCAAGGAGGAGAGTGGCCCGTAGAGATTATAGAATTCGCCCAGGATGGCATGACTAAGATATGACAGGGCTGCTGTTCAAATCTAGGTCTGTCCAATACTGAGCCTGTGTGCTTAGGCATTGCCATATGTCACACGCGCCTATAGGGCCAGCTCTCTTTTTCATAGTTGGTTTTTTTGTTTGTTTATTTTTGGTTTTGAGACAGTCTTACTCTGTCACCCAGGCTGGAGTGCAGTGGTGCGATCTCGGCTCACTGCAACCTCTGCCTCCCAGGTTCAAGTAGAGTTCTTGTGCATATAATGCATTTTTTTTTTTTTTTATTACAAAAGTAATCCAAGGCCGGGCGCAGTGGCTCACGCCTGTAATCCCAACACTTTGGGAGACTGAGGCAGGTGGATTACTTGAGACCAGGAGTTCGAGACCAGCCTGGGCAACATGGCGAAACCCTGTCTCTACTAAAAATATAAAAATTAGCCAGGCATGGTGGCATGCTCCTGTAATCCCAGCTACTCGGGGGATTGAGACAGGAGAATCACTTGACCCCGGGAGTCAGAGGTTGCAGTGAGTCAAGATCGAGCCCTCTGTCTCAAAAACAAAAACAAAAACAAAAAAAGATCACACGGCTGTACTCCAGCCTGGGTGACAGAAAGAGACTCTGTCTCAAAAAATACATATATATATATATAAATAAAACACAAATGAACTATGGTATGGCATGCCCATACAATGTAATATTATTCAGCATTAAAAATAAATGAGCCATCAAGTTATGGAAAAGACATGAAGCAACCTTAGATGCATATTGCTAAGTGAAAGAAGCCAGCCTGAAAAGGCTACATATCATGTGGTTTCAATAATGTGTCATTCTAGAAAAGACAAAACTATAGAGGCAGATAAAAGATTCGTGGTTTGGCCAGGCATGGTGGATCCCGCCTGTAATCCCAGCACTTTGGGAGGCTGAGGCGGGTGGATCACAAGGGCAGGAGTTCAAGACCAGCCTGGCCAACATGTTGAAACCCCGTCTCTACTAAAAATACAAAACTTAGCCAGGCGCAGTGGCGCACGCCTATAATCACAGCTACTCAGGAGGCTGAGGCAGGAGAATTGCTTGAACCTGGGAGGCAGAGGTTGCAGTAAGCTGAGATAGTGCCACTGCCTCCAGCCTGGATAATAGAAATGAAACAAAAACAAAAAATCCATAGCACTTTACAGTACCAAGTGTATACCTTACACAGATTTTTAAAAGTTTGTGTGTTGGGGGGTGGGAAGTATGGACTGAATGTGTTCAAAAATTCATCTGTCGAAGCCCTAACCTTCAATGAGATAGGATTAAGAGGCAGGGCCTTTGGGAGGTCCTTAGGTTTGGATGAGGTCATGATGGGATTAGTGTCCTTATAAGAAGAGGAAACTAGTGTCTGAGTCACGTGAGGATACAGCAAGAAGACAGCTGACTACAAGCCAAGAAGTGAGACCTTATCAAGGACTGAGTCTTCCAGCAGCCTAGTCTTGGACTTCCCAGTTTCCAGAAGCGTGAGAAAGAAATGTCTGTTGCTTAAGCCACGAAGTCTTAAGTTGACTGAGACAGTGGGAAGTTTTCTTTCTTCTGGAACTCCCTTTCAAGTCCCTGGCCATAGAACCATGCCTTTCTTTTCCATACCATTTTCTGATTTTTTTTTTTTTTTTTTTTTCCCAGATAGAGTCTTACTCTACCTCCCGGACTGGAGTGCAATGGTACAATCTCGGCTCACTGCAACCTCCACCTCCCAAGTTCAAGTTGTTCTCCTGCTTCGGCCTCCTGAGTAGCTGGGATTACATGCCTGTGCCACCACACCTGGCTAATTTTTGTATTATAGTAGAGATGGGGTTTCACCATGTTGCCCAGGCTGGTCTCGAACTCCTGACCTCAAGTGATCTGCCCACTTTGGCCTCCCAAAGTTCTGTCGCCCAGGCTAGAATGCAGCAGCACGATCTCAGCCCACTGCAACCTCTGCCTCCCAGGTTCAAGCGATTCTTCTGCCTTAGCCTCCCAAGTAGCTGGGACTACAGGCGCACACCACTACACCCAGCTAATTTTTGTATTTTTAGTAGAGACAGGGTTTCACCGTGTTGACCAGGCTGCATTTTCTGAAATCTGCTCTCCCTGTTGGTAATCTCCCTGTGCAGGTTCTGGGGTCTCATTAGCTAATGACTGGTTTTTTTTTTTTAATTTTTGTTTTGTGAGAGGAAGTTTTGCTCTGCTGCCCAGGCTGGAGTGCAATGGCACAATCTTGACTTAATGCTACCTCCATCTCCCGGGTTCAAGCGATTCTCCTGCCTCAGCCTCCAAGTAGCTGGGATTACAGATGCCCAACACCACGCCCAGCTAATTTTGTATTTTTAGTAGAGATAAGTTTCCACCATGTTGCCCAGGCTGGTCTCAAACTCCTGGCCACTTAAGTGATCCGCCCACTTTGATCTCCCAAAGTGCTGGGATTACAGGCCTGAGCCACCGGGCCCGGCCTCATTAGCTAGTGACTTTGAAAAAGTTATTTATACATATGTGCCCTCACTTACTCATGTCTAAAATGGTAATGATAAAATAATAGTAACTACCTCATAGGATAATTACTATTTATTTCATTGCGAGAAAATATGAAATAAAATATCTTTGCCTTTGTGAACGATAAGGTGATTTAGTTTTTTGGGATTTTGGTGTTTGAGACAGAGGAGAGATAGATTATTATTATCTTTTACATAATTTAAAAGGTGTACATAGAGAAGCCTCACTCTCACTCTGCCCCCTCCACGCAGTCCTCATCTGGTCGCCTGTAAGTAACAGTTTTTATTCATTTCTTGTTTATCTTTCCAGTACTTTAATAAGAAAATACAAGTAAATTAAAATATAAATGCTTATTTCTCTAATTTTCTTATGGAAAAGAAGCATAGTATGTACACTTTCTGACCCCCGATTTTTTTCAACTTTTCATTTTGAAATGATTTCAGACTTGAAAAAAAATTGAAAACGTAGTACAAAGAATTCCCATAATCCTTTACCCAAATCTCCCAAGTGTTGACATCTTACATCACCCACAGTACAAAGATCAAAACCAGGAAACTGGTCAGGCGCAGTGGCTCACGCCTGTAATCCCAACACTTTAGGAGGTCAAGGCAGCCAGATCACTTGAGATCAGGAGTTCGAGACCAGCCTGGCCAACATGGTGAAATACTGTCTGTACTAAAAATACAAAAATTAGCTGGGTGTGGTGGCACGTACCTGTAATCCCAGCTACTCAGGAGGTTAAGGCAGGAGAATTGCTTGAATTCAGGAGGCAGAGGTTGCAGTGAGCCAAGATGGTGCCACTGCATCCAGCTTGGGTAACAGCCAGACTCTGTCTCGGAAAAAAAAAAAAATCAGGAAATTAACATAAAGACAATACTACTATATAATTGACAGAGCTTATTAAATTGTCACTGATTGTCTATCTAATTATCTAACTTCCCCTTTCTTCTTCAGGAGCCACTCAGGATACCACACTGCAGTCAGTAGTCAAGTCTGCGGTCTTCTCCCATCTGTGATAGTTCCTCCATCTTTCCTTGTCTTTCATGATCTTGACATTTTTGAGGAGTACTGGTCAGTTACTTTGTAGAATCTCCCTCATTTGGAGTTTAGGTTATCCATCCTTCAAAGAATATCACCAAGGTAACAAACCCTCAGTGCATCCTATTAGTGGGATAGGATGCTGTTATGTCCTACCACTGGTGATGTTAACCTTGGTCGCCTGGTTCACGTGTCTGCTGGGTTTCTTCACTGTAAAGTTACTATTTTTACCTTCGTAAGTAATAAATATCTTGGGAGAGATAGTTTAAGGCTATGCAAATATCCTGATTCACTTCAAATTTTTGCCCAGTCATCTTAACATCTATTAGTACATTGTGCCTGTAATAATTATTACTATAGTGTTTGCCTAATGGTGATTTTTCATTTCCCTCATTAATTATCATGATTTCCTCATTTATTATTATAAGTAATTGAAATTCTATCTAGAGAATTGCTGTCCTTTCTCATCCATTTGCTTGCTTATTTATGAGTATGGACTCATGGATATTTATTTTATGGATTATAATACCATCGTTATTTTATCGCTCAAATTGTCCCAGTTTGGCCATGGGGACCTCTTTCAGATTGGCTCCTGCACACTTGTGGCATGCCCCATCCTTTCATGAGCACTTCCTTACTTTCTTGCATTTTCCCTGCCTAGGGCATGGAATCAATCCCCTCTCCAGGGAGGCCTGGTTCCTTTTATTTAGAAACAAAAATCTGGCCACTGAGTGTGTTTATTGTCACTGGATGTCATTGCTTCTAGGGCCTCACAGAACAGAGCTTGAAATAATACATATGTATACTAACCCATGCACATCTATATTTCTGTAACTGTATATACATAAAATGTTAAAAAACAAATTCATACTGTGATATCTCAGATTCCAATCTAACATGACAGGGTTCATTCTAGCCCCACTTCCTCTTATTTGTAACTTCTTTGGCAGTGAGAAACCTGGCTCTCAACATCTCTAATACATTTACATTTGACCCTTGAACATTGTGAGAGTTGGGATGCCACTCCTACGTAGAGTCAAAAACCCACAGATAATTTAAAAAAGTTTTTTTAATAGAGTCTTGCACTGTTGTCCAGGCTGGAGTGCAGTAGCACGATCATAGCTCATGGCAGCCTCAAACTCCTGGGCTTAAGCAATCCTCCTGCCTCAGCCTCCCCAGTAGCTAGGACTATAGGCACGCACCACCACACCCAGCTAAAAATCTACATATAACTTTTGACTCCCCATAAACTTAACCATTAATACTAATAGCATACTGTTGACTAGAAGCCTTACTGATAAGTTGATTTGCATGTATTTGTATATTACATAGTCTTAAAATTTTTTTTTTTGAGAGGGAGTCTTGCTCTGTTGCCCAGGCTGGAGTACAGTGGCGCAATCTTGGCTCACTGCAAACTCCGCCTCCCAGGTTCACGCCATTCTCCTGCCTCAGCCTCCCGAGAGAAAATGAAATGTTCTTAAGAAAATCATAAAAAAGAGAAAATATATTTACTGTTCATTAAGTAGAAGGGGGTCATCCTAAAGGATGGTCATCCTCAGCATCTTTACACTGAGCAGGCTGAGGAGAAGGAAGAAGAGGGGTTGGCCTCGCTACCTCGAGCGTGGCAGAAGTGGAAGAAAATCCTTGGGTAAGTGCACCCTTGAAGTTTAAACTTGTGTTGTTCAAGGGTGAACTGACCTATTTGTTCAGCCTTAGGATACACAGAAAGTAGCTGCAGAATCCCTAACACCCCATGAGAAATGTATTAACCATATAGTATTTGTATATCAGGTCAAAAC
Source organism: Papio anubis (assembly GCF_008728515.1). Taxonomy (NCBI): domain Eukaryota; kingdom Metazoa; phylum Chordata; class Mammalia; order Primates; family Cercopithecidae; genus Papio; species Papio anubis. Next base: position 131,247,083 of record NC_044982.1, read on the forward strand.
CCTATTTTCCCTAGGTACTCAGGTTGGTTCTTTTCTTCCCCACCCCCTTCAGTGTGGTTATGTTATTCATCTGTATTATGGTTGGGTTCTTTTGGGTTTTTTTATTTTTAAGAAACGGGGACTCACTCTGTCATTGAGGCTGGAATGTATGGAATGTAGTGGCACGATCTCAGCTCACTGCAGCCTCAATCACCTGGGCTTAAGTGATCCTCCCGCCTTAATCCCCGAGTAGCTGGGACTACAGGTGTGCGCCACCATGCCTGGCTACTTTTGTATTTTTTGTACAGACGGGGTTTCGCTATGTTCCCCAGGCTGGTCTCAAACTCCTGGGCTCAAGTGATCTGCCCACCTTGGCCTCCCAAATTGCTAGGATTACATGTGTGAGCCACCATGCCCAGCCTGATTGGGTTTATTCGTGATAGTTTGTGTTCCATTTGGGGCTCCCAAACATCTTGATTAATTTTTTAAAATTTGCATTCAGTAAAATTCACTCTCTGTAGTTTGCAGTTCTATGGGTTTTGACAATGTAGAGTCATGTACCTACACCACAGTCATGCAACAGAACAGCTACCTCAGTCCCCCAAATCCATCATGCAGCTCCTTTATAATCAACCCCCCCACACCTCCTATTTTTGGCAACCACTGATCTGGTTTTTGTCCTTATAGTTTTGCCTTTTCCAGAATGTCATGTAAGTGGATTTGAATGTGTAGACTTTGGGGTCTGGCTTCTCTCACTTAGCAGAATACATCCATCGTACTCTACAGGTCACAATCCATTGTTATTTATTCTTATTGGTCAGATTTCCTAGGTTTGGCTGTTTAGAGCCCTTTCAAGCTGGTTCCTGTGATCTCCTGACACATCATCATTTCTCTAGCATTTCCTTACTTCCAGGCACCACAAGCTGGTTCAGGATCATCTTACACTTTCCCTTTCCCAGCCCTGGAGTCCTTACCCCATTTTTCCAAGGACTGGTGGAGACCTCGAGAATCCCCCTCCAGTGGGCAAAACAGCCCACTCCAGAGAAGGCGTGGAGAGAAACTCACTTATCCACTGCAGAGTACAAGAGAGGAGAGAGAGGAAAGAGCTCTTCTCATCAGAAGGTGGCCAGGTAGAGGGGCTAAGTGCAGACGGGTGGTTAATATGTAATTCAGGCTGGTGGTGGCACATACCAATGCTGACACCATTAAGGATCTACAGCTTCTGCGATTCCCAGCAAGATTACCAAACAGCATTGGGCATAAAGGGCTAGTCAAGGTTTCCAAATACCATGCTAAGCCTAGGATGCCCCCTTCCATCTTGATATGTAGTCTCATTGCCTTTATACCCACTATCCCCCCACCTCCCTGCCATTAATAGCCACAGCAGCAGAGCTACACTCATTGACTAAATCCCCACCAAGTCGGTCAATTACCTCAGTTGAGAACCCCCTTGACTGCTCCCTAAAAATTGTGTATAAAACTTGTTTTTAAAATACTTTTCAACACCCCTTTGCTAAAGCAGTTTGTGTCAGGGGCTGCTGTGACAGTCCCCTGGGGGTTGCTATGGGACTGGTGTCCACGGATTGTAAGCGACACCTAGCTAGCAGTGGGCAGCTGGCAAGCTACATGGAAGAAGGGTTGTTTTTCCTTTGAAAGTAGAATATTTCTTCCTTCAGATTGTGAACAATTAGCCACGGGGGGTGGGATTTTACTTAGGAAAGAGAGGCTGCTATGGGACTAGGCACCCACTTGCCATGGCAGCTGGGAAAGGAGAGGAGTCGGCAAAAACTGGTTGGGACTCATGCTCCGAGGACGCACCAGCTCAAGCTACCATTTACCAGCTGAGTTCAATGACTGTGGGTGAGGCAGGGAAGCCAAGGGGAGCCTAGGGGTGAAGGATTGCAGTGGGGGTCAGAGAAACTGCAGGTAGCAGGAACCACACTGGGTGCCTCGGTGCCTGTTAGGACTCCCTCCCTGCCCAGGGCCAACACTAAAGACCAGATCCCTGACCTGGACTGCAGTCCCACTGCTGTACACAGATGCCCTTGTGGTCATTCATAGAAACTTTGGGTAAGTTGCATTTGTCAGTTGGACGGATCCCCACATATTCCTGCATTCCAGGCATGACTCAGAAGCCATTGCTCCCAAGAGCCTGCCCCCCTGGGGCAGGCACTGGTTTGGATGAGATTCAGGTGCGTGGACCATTATAATAAGCCCCACTAAGATGGGACTCAGGTCAAGGAGGACAGAGCATCTTCTAGTATAACAAGTAAGGGTCCATGGATGCTGGTCTTTAGATACTAAAAAATAATCGTTTTTGTAAATAGCAAAGGGAAAGGCAGGAGTAGCCAGTGATCTAAGGCAGTGGAGTGGTTCTCAACCCAGGCTGCACATAAGCGTCACCTGGGGAACTGTTTCAACCCAATGATTCTGTGGCTAGAGTACAGCCTGGCTTGGATTTTTAAACACCCCCCCTCAAGTGATTCTAATGGGTGGCCAAAATAGAGAACTCCTGCTCTGAGGAAGAATCACCTCTAAGCTAAAGAAAAGTTGGACCCCATGAGTATAACCGATACTGTCATACCTTGGAGGTAGCATGCCATAACGTGGTTCAGTTCCTTACTAGAGGAAAGTTTCCTCGAAGCTGAATCTGCATTGCACACATTATATCACCCTCTGGAAACAGAGGTAAGAGTCAGGAAAGCAGATTTCCCCACAAGCACTTCTTATACTTGCAATGTAGCTCGCCCGTTAGATAGAAACACAAGGCTTCATTTTCTCTTCGTGTTGATTTGGTGATTGTCCCTGGTCACTGAATAGGGGAGCTTAGGGGTCACACACTGCTATGAGGAAAAGCAGCATTCACAGTCAAAGCTCTGGTGAGACCAGCATCACAGGCCCCGGGGATGTCCCAGTGTCTGACCCTGAGCAAAATTGTGCAGCAGGCTTTGCGCCCACACTTCCTGGCTGAGAATAAGGAGGAGAGGTTTCCTACGGTTGGAGGTTTTGGGCAGCAACGTCTACCACGACCTCCAAAGTGAACCTGTAGGCAGAGGCCCCAGAGAGGGGGTGAGAACAGAGTTGGTGAGGGCCTGGGGTGCTAATTAATGACCTTGGCATTGGAGAATGATGGTATTAGACTTTAAGAATGAGACCAGGCCGGGCACGGTGGCTCATGTCTGTAATCCCAGCACTTTGGGAGGCTGAGGCGGGCGGATGACAAGGTCAGGAGATTGAGGCTAACACGGTGAAACCCCGTCTCTACTAAAAATACAAAAAAATTTAGCTGTGTGTGGTGGCAGGCGCCTGTAGTCCCAGCTACTTGGGAGGCTGAGGCGGGAGAATGGCGTGAACCCGGGAGCCGGATCTTGCAGTGAGCCGAGATCGCGCCACTGCACTCCAGTCTGGGCCACAGAGCAAGACTCTGTCTCGAAAAAAAAAAAAAGAATGAGACCAGTCAGAGAGAGGTGAGTCAGGAGATCTGGCAGTGGTTCCAGTGGTAACACATCTGAGAGTCACTTCAAAAGTCACCCACCCTTGAGGTCATCAACTGCCTTAAGAGACATGGGAACATAGTCACTGAGAGTAGAGAGACCCACCTATGGTCACACAGCCAGACAGGGGCCTGGAGAGAGTAGATGCCTGCTCCTTCATCTCAATCAGTCCTGTCCATTCTGAAAATGCTTCCGAGCACCAGGCATAGAGCAAGTTTGAACTCCACGCTGGGGACGTAGTGGAGAACCCTGTCTTCAAGGAGGTCAGCGTCAGCTCACACACCCTGCACTACTTTCCCAGGCCTGCTGTGACCAATTACCCACAAAGCTACTGGCTTAAAATACAGCACACATGGCCGGGCGCGGT